>NW_028270182.1:4065230-4172730 GCF_037043375.1 Chiloscyllium plagiosum
GGTGGGGGTGGGGATGGGGGGTGTGTGAGGATGGTGAGGGGTGGGGGATGGGGGTGTGTGAGGATGGTGGGGGTGGGGATGGGGGGTGTGTGAGGATGGTGGGGGTGGGGATGGGGGGTGTGTGAGGATGGTGGGGGTGGGGATGGGGGGTGTGTGAGGATGGTGGGGGTGGGGATGGGGGGTGTGTGAGGATGGTGGGGGTGGGGATGGGGGGTGTGTGAGGATGGTGGGGGTGGGGATGGGGGGGTGTGTGAGGATGGTGGGGGTGGGGATGGGGGGTGTGTGAGGATGGTGGGGGTGGGGAGGGGGGTGTGTGAGGATGGTGGGGGGGGGGGTGTGGAGGATGGTGGGGGTGGGGGGGGGTGTGTGAGGATGGTGGGGGTGGGGGGTGTGAGGAGGAGGCTGGTGGGGGTGGGGGGGTGTGAGATGGTGGTGGGGGGGTGTGATGGGGGGTGGGGGGGGTGTGAGGATGGTGGGGGTGGGGGGGGTGTGAGGATGGTGGGGGTGGGGGGGGGTGTGAGGATGGTGGGGGTGGGGGGGGGTGTGAGGATGGTGGGGGTGGGGGGGGTGTGAGGATGGTGGGGGTGGGAGGGGGGGTGTGAGGATGGTGGGGGTGGGGGGGGTGTGAGGATGGTGGGGTGGGGGGGGTGTGAGGATGGTGGGGTGGTGTGGGGGTGGGGGGTGTGTGAGGATGGTGGGGGGTGGGGGGGGTGTGTGAGGATGGTGGGGGTGGGGGGGGGGTGTGTGAGGATGGTGGGGGTGGGGGGTGTGTGAGGATGGTGGGGGTGGGTGTGGGGGGTGGGGGTGTGTGAGGATGGTGGGGGTGGGGGGTGTGTGAGGATGGTGGGTGGGGGGTGTGAGAGGATGGTGGGGGTGGGGGGTGTGTGAGGATGGTGGGGGTGGGGGGTGAGTGAGGATGGTGGGTGTGGGGGGTGTGTGAGGATGGTGGGGGTGGGGGGTGGGGGGGGGTGTGAGGATGGTGGGGGTGGGGGGTGGGGGGGGGTGTGAGGATGGTGGGGGTGGGGGTGGGGGGGGGTGTGAGGATGGTGGGGGTGTGAGGATGGGGGGGGTGGGGGGGGTGTGAGGATGGGGTGGGGGTGGGGGGTGTGGGGGGTGGGGGGTGTGTGAGGATGGTGGGGGTGCGGGGTGTGGGGGGTGGGGGGTGTGTGAAGATGGTGGGGGTGGGGGGTGTGTGAGGATGGTGGGGGTGGGGGTTGGGGGGTGTGAGGATGGTGGGGGTGGGGGTGGGGGTGGGGGGGGGTGTGAGGATGGTGGGGGTGGGGGTGGGGGTGGGAGGGGGTGTGAGGATGGTGGGGGTGGGGATGGGGGGTGTGTGAGGATGGTGGGGGTGGGGATGGGGGGTGTGTGAGGATGGTGGGGGTGGGGATGGGGGGTGTGTGAGGATGGTGGGGGTGGGGATGGGGGGTGTGTGAGGATGGTGGGGGTGGGGATGGGGGGTGTGTGAGGATGGTGGGGGTGGGGATGGGGGGTGTGTGAGGATGGTGGGGGTGGGGATGGGGGGTGTGTGAGGATGGTGGGGGTGGGGATGGGGGGTGTGTGAGGATGGTGGGGGTGGGGATGGGGGGGTGTGTGAGGATGGTGGGGGTGGGGGGTGTGTGAGGATGGTGGGGTGGGGGGTGTGTGAGGATGGTGGGGGTGGGGGTGGGGGGTGTGTGAGGATGGTGGGGGTGGGTGTGGGGGGTGTGTGAGGATGGTGGGTGTGGGGGTGTGGGGGGTGGGGGGTGTGGGGGGTGGGGGGGTGTGTGAGGATGGTGGGGGTGGGGGGTGTGGGGGGTGGGGGGTGTGTGAGGATGGTGGGGGTGGGGGGTGTGGGGTGTGGGGGGATGTGTGAGGATGGTGGGGGTGGGGGGTGTGTGAGGATGGTGGGGGTGGGGGTTGGGAGGGGGGTGTGAGGATGGTGGGGTTGGGGGGGGTGTGAGGATGGTGGGGTTGGGGGGGGGTGTGAGGATGGTGGGGGGTGGGGGGTGGGGGGGGGGGTGTGAGGATGGTGGGGGTGGGGATGGGGGGTGTGTGAGGATGGTGGGGGTGGGGATGGGGGGTGTGTGAGGATGGTGGGGGTGGGGATGGGGGGTGTGTGAGGATGGTGGGGGTGGGGATGGGGGGTGTGTGAGGATGGTGGGGGTGGGGATGGGGGGTGTGTGAGGATGGTGGGGGTGGGGATGGGGGGTGTGTGAGGATGGTGGGGGTGGGGGTGTGTGTGTGAGGATGGTGGGGGTGGGGGGTGTGTGAGGATGGTGGGGGTGGGGGGTGTGAGGATGGTGGGGGTGGGGGGGGTGTGTGAGGATGGTGGGGGTGAGGGGTGTGTGAGGATGGTGGGGGGGGGTGTGAGGATGGTGGGGGTGGGGGGGGGTGTGTGAGGATGGTGGGGGTGGTGGGGGGGGTGTGAGGATGGTGGGGGTGGGGGGGGTGTGAGGATGGTGGGGGTGGGGGGGGGTGTGAGGATGGTGGGGGGTGGGGGGGGGGGGTGTGAGGATGGTGGGGGTGGGGGGGGGGTGTGAGGATGGTGGGGGTGGGGGGGGGTGTGAGGATGGTGGGGGTGGGGGGGGTGTGAGGATGGTGGGGGGTGGGGGGGGGGGTGTGAGGATGGTGGGGGTGGAGGGGGGTGTGAGGATGGTGGGGGTGGGGGGGGGTGTGAGGATGGTGGGGGGTGGGGGGGGGGGTGTGAGGATGGTGGGGGTGGGTGTGGGGGTGGGGGGTGTGTGAGGATGGTGGGGGTGGGGGGGTGTGTGAGGATGGTGGGGGTGGGGGGGTGTGTGAGGATGGTGGGTGGTGGGGGGTGTGTGAGGATGGTGGGGGTGGGGGGGGGGTGTGTGAGGATGGTGGGGGTGGGTGTGGGGGGTGGGGGGTGGTGGGGATGGTGGGGGTGGTGGGGGGTGTGTGAGGATGGTGGGGTGGGGGGTGTGAGAGGATGGTGGGGGTGGGGGGTGTGTGAGGATGGTGGGGGGTGGGGGGTGAGTGAGGATGGTGGGTGTGGGGGGTGTGTGAGGATGGTGGGGGTGGGGGGTGGGGGGGGGTGAGGATGGTGGGGGTGGGGGGTGGGGGGGGGGTGTGAGGATGGTGGGGGTGGGGGGTGGGGGGGGTGTGAGGATGGTGGGGGTGGGGGGTGGGGGGGGTGTGAGGATGGTGGGGGTGGGGGGTGGGGGGGGTGTGAGGATGGTGGGGGTGGGGGGTGGGGGGGGTGTGAGGATGGGGGGGGTGGGGGGGGTGTGAGGATGGTGGGGGGTGGGGGGGTGTGGGGGTGGTGGGGTGGGGGGTGTGTGAGGATGGTGGGGGTGGGGGTGTGGGGGGTGGGGGGTGTGTGAGATGGTGGGGGTGGGGGGGTGTGTGAGGATGGTGGGGGTGGGGGTGGGGGGTGTGTGAGGATGGTGGGGGTGGGGGTGGGGGGGGTGTGTGCGGATGGTGGGGTTGGGGGGGGGGGTGTGAGGATGGTGGGGTGAGGGGGTGTGTGAGGATGGTGGGGTTTGGGGGGGTGTGAGGATGGTGGGGGTGGGGGGGGGTGTGAGGATGGTGGGGGTGGGGGTGGGGGTGGGGGGGGGGTGTGAGGATGGTGGGGGTGGGGGGTGGGGGGGTTGTGAGGATGGTGGGGGGTGGGGATGGGGTGTGTGTGAGGATGGTGGGGGTGGGGATGGGGGGTGTGTGAGGATGGTGGGGGTGGGGATGGGGGGGTGTGTGAGGATGGTGGGGGTGGGGATGGGGGGTGTGTGAGGATGGTGGGGGTGGGGATGGGGGGGTGTGTGAGGATGGTGGGGGTGGGGATGGGGGGTGTGTGAGGATGGTGGGGGTGGGGGGGGGTGTGTGGTGAGGATGGTGGGGGTGGGGGGGGGGTGTGTGTGAGGATGGTGGGGGTGGGGGGGGTGTGTGAGGATGGTGGGGGTGGGGGGTGTGTGAGGATGGTGGGGGTGGGGGGGGTGTGTGAGGATGGTGGGGGTGGGGGGTGTGTGAGGATGGTGGGGGGGGGTGAGGATGGTGGGGGTGGGGGGGGGTGTGTGAGGATGGTGGGGGTGGGGGGGTGTGTGAGGATGGTGGGGGGGGTGTGAGGATGGTGG
Source organism: Chiloscyllium plagiosum (assembly GCF_037043375.1). NCBI lineage: Eukaryota > Metazoa > Chordata > Chondrichthyes > Orectolobiformes > Hemiscylliidae > Chiloscyllium > Chiloscyllium plagiosum. The sequence continues at coordinate 4,069,298 of NW_028270182.1, forward strand.
GGGTGGGGGGGGGTGTGTAGGATGGTGGGGGGGGGGGGGGGGGGGGTGTGTAGGATGGTGGGGGTGGGGGGTGTGTGTGGATGGTGGGGGGGGGGGGTGTGGGATGGTGGGGGTGGGGGGGGGTGTGTGAGGGTGGTGGGGGTGGGGGGGTGTGTGGGGATGGTGGGGGGGTGTGGGTGGTGGGGGTGGGGGGGGGGTGTGTAGGGTGGTGGGGGGTGGGGGGGGTGTGTAGGATGGTGGGGGTGGGGGGGGTGTGTGAGGATGGTGGGGGGTGTGTGGGTGGTGGGGGGGGGTGGGGGGGGGTGTGAGGATGGTGGGGGTGGGGGGGGGGTGTGAGGATGGTGGGGGTGGGGGGGGGGGTGTGTGGATGGTGGGGGTGGTGGGGGGGGTGTGAGGATGGTGGGGGTGGGGGGGGTGTGTGGGATGGTGGGGGTGGGGGGGGGGGGGTGTGAGGATGGTGGGGGGTGGGGGGGGTGTGAGGATGGTGGGGGTGGGGGGGGTGTGAGGATGGTGGGGGTGGGGGGGGGTGTGAGGATGGTGGGGGTGGGGGGGGGTGTGAGGATGGTGGGGGTGGGGGGGGTGTGAGGTGGTGGGGGTGGGGGGGGTGTGAGGATGGTGGGGGGTGGGGGGGGTGTGGGATGTGGGGGTGGGGGGGGGTGTGGGATGGTGGGGTTGGGGGGGGGGGTGTGAGGATGGTGGGGGGTGGGGGGGGTGTGAGGATGGTGGGGGTGGGGGGGGTGTGAGGATGGTGGGGGGGGGTGTGAGGATGGTGGGGTTGGGGGGGGGGGTGTGAGGATGGTGGGGGTGGGGGGGGGTGTGAGGATGGTGGGGGTGGGGGGGGGGTGTGAGGATGGTGGGGGTGGGGGGGGGTGTGAGGATGTGGGGGTGGGGGTGTGTGAGGATGGTGGGGGGGGGGTGTGAGGTGGTGGGGGTGGGGGGGGGGTGTGAGGATGGTGGGGGTGGGGGGGGGGGTGTGAGGATGGTGGGGGTGGGGGGGGGGTGTGAGGATGGTGGGGGTGGGGGGGGGGTGTGAGGATGGTGGGGGTGGGGGGGGGGTGTGAGGATGGTGGGGGTGGGGGGGGGTGTGAGGATGGTGGGGGTGGGGGGGGGGTGTGAGGATGGTGGGGGTGGGGGGGGGTGTGAGGATGGTGGGGGTGGGGGGGGGGTGTGAGGATGGTGGGGGTGGGGGGTGTGTGAGGATGGTGGGGGTGGGGGGTGTGTGAGGATGGTGGGGGTGGGGGGTGTGTGAGGATGGTGGGGGGTGGGGGGGTGTGTGAGGATGGTGGGGGTGGGGGGTGTGTGAGGATGGTGGGGGTGGGGGGGGGTGTGTGAGGATGGTGGGGGTGGGGGGGTGTGTGAGGATGGTGGGGGTGGGGGGGTGTGTGAGGATGGTGGGGGTGGGTGTGGGGGGTGGGGGGGTGGGTGTGGGGGGTGGGGGGTGTGTGAGGATGGTGGGGGGTGGGGGGGGTGTGAGGATGGTGGGGGTGGGGGGGGTGTGAGGATGGTGGGGGTGGGGGGGTGTGTGAGGATGGTGGGGGTGGGGGGGGTGTGAGGATGGTGGGGGTGGGGGGGGTGTGAGGATGGTGGGGGTGGGGGGGGGTGTGAGGATGGTGGGGGTGGGGGGGGTGTGAGGATGGTGGGGGTGGGGGGGGTGTGAGGATGCTGGGGGTGGGGGGGGGGGTGTGAGGATGGTGGGGGTTGGGGGGGGGGGGGTGTGAGGATGGTGGGGGTGGGGGGGGGTGTGAGGATGGTGGGGGTGGGGGGGGTGTGAGGATGGTGGGGGTGGGGGGGGTGTGAGGATGGTGGGGGTGGGGGGGGTGTGAGGATGGTGGGGGGTGAGGGGTGTGTGAGGGTGGTGGGGGGGGTGTGAGGATGGTGGGGGTGGGGGGGGGGTGTGAGGATGGTGGGGGTGGGGGGGGTGTGTGAGGATGGTGGGGGTGGGGGGGTGTGTGAGGATGGTGGGGGTGGGGGGGGGTGTGAGGATGGTGGGGGTGGGGGGGGGGGTGTGAGGATGGTGGGGGGTGGGGGGGGGGTGTGAGGATGGTGGGGGTGGGGGGGGGTGTGAGGATGGTGGGGGTGGGGGGGGGTGTGAGGATGGTGGGGGTGGGGGGGGGTGTGAGGATGGTGGGGGTGGGGGGGGGTGTGAGGATGGTGGGGGTGGGTGTGGGGGGTGGGGGGGGTGTGTGAGGATGGTGGGGGTGGGGGGTGTGTGAGGATGGTGGGGGTGGGGGGGTGTGTGAGGATGGTGGGGGTGGGGGGTGTGGGAGGATGGTGGGGGTGGGGGGTGTGTGAGGATGGTGGGGGTGGGGGGGTGTGTGAGGATGGTGGGGGTGGGGGGGTGTGTGAGGATGGTGGGGGTGGGTGTGAGGGGTGGGGGGTGTGTGAGGATGGTGGGGGTGGGGGGGTGTGTGAGGATGGTGGGGGTGGGGGGTGTGTGAGGATGGTGGGGGGTGGGGGGTGTGTGAGGATGGTGGGGGGTGGGGGGGTGTGTGAGGATGGTGGGGGTGGGGGGTGAGTGAGGATGGTGGGTGTGGGGGGTGTGTGAGGATGGTGGGGGTGGGGGGTGGGGGGGGTGTGAGGATGGTGGGGGTGGGGGGTGGGGGGGGTGTGAGGATGGTGGGGGGTGGGGGGTGGGGGGGTGTGAGGATGGTGGGGGTGGGGGGGGGTGGGGGGGGGGGTGTGAGGATGGTGGGGGTGGGGGGTGGGGGGGGTGTGAGGTGGTGGGGGGGGTGGGGATGGGGGGTGTGTGAGGATGGTGGGGGTGGGGATGGGGGGTGTGTGAGGATGGTGGGGGGTGGGGATGGGGGGTGTGTGAGGATGGTGGGGGTGGGGATGGGGGGTGTGTGGGTGGTGGGGGGTGGGGGATGGGGGGTGTGTGAGGATGGTGGGGGTGGGGGGGGTGTGTGTGAGGATGGTGGGGGTGGGGGGTGTGTGAGGATGGTGGGGGTGGGGGGTGTGTGAGGATGGTGGGGGGGGGGTGAGGATGGTGGGGGTGGGGGGGGGTGTGTGAGGATGGTGGGGGTGGGGGGTGTGTGAGGATGGTGGGGGGGGTGTGAGGATGGTGGGGGTGGGGGGGGGTGTGTAAGGATGGTGGGGGTGGGGGGTGTGTGAGGATGGTGGGGGGTGTGTGAGGATGGTGGGGGTGGGGGGGGGTGTGAGGATGGTGGGGGGTGGGGGGGGGTGTGGGTGGTGGGGGTGGGGGGGGGGTGTGGGATGGTGGGGGTGGGGGGGGGGTGTGAGGATGGTGGGGGTGGGGGGGGTGTGAGGATGGTGGGGGTGGGGGGGGGGTGTGAGGATGGTGGGGGTGGGGGGGGTGTGAGGTGGTGGGGGTGGGGGGGGTGTGAGGTGGTGGGGGGTGGGGGGGGTGTGAGGATGGTGGGGGTGGGGGGGGGTGAGGTGGTGGGGGTGGGGGGGTGTGAGGATGTGGGGGTGGGGGGGGGGGTGTGAGGATGGTGGGGTTGGGGGGGGGGGGTGTGAGGTGGTGGGGGTGGGGGGGGTGTGAGGATGGTGGGGGTGGGGGGGGTGTGAGGATGGTGGGGGGTGGGGGGTGTGTGAGGATGGTGGGGGGGGGTGTGGGATGGTGGGGGTGGGGGGGGGTGTGAGGATGGTGGGGGTGGGGGGGGGGTGTGAGGTGGTGGGGGTGGGGGGGGGGGTGTGGGATGGTGGGGGTGGGGGGGGGGGTGTGAGGATGGTGGGGGTGGGGGGGGGGTGTGAGGATGGTGGGGGTGGGGGGGGGTGTGAGGATGGTGGGGGTGGGGGGGGTGTGAGGATGGTGGGGGGGGGGGGGGTGTGAGGATGGTGGGGGGTGGGGGGGGTGTGAGGATGGGGTGGTGAGGATGGTGGGGGGTGGGGGGGGTGTGAGGATGGTGGGGGTGGGGGGGGTGTGAGGATGGTGGGGGTGGGGGGGGTGTGAGGATGGTGGGGGTGGGGGGGGTGTGAGGATGGTGGGGGTGGAGGGGGGTGTGAGGATGGTGGGGGTGGGGGGCGGTGTGAGGATGGTGGGGGTGGGGGGGGGTGTGAGGATGGTGGGGGTGGGTGTGGGGGGTGGGGGTGTGTGAGGATGGTGGGGGTGGGGGGTGTGTGAGGATGGTGGGGGTGGGGGGTGTGTGAGGATGGTGGGGGTGGGGGGTGTGTGAGGATGGTGGGGGTGGGGGGTGTGTGAGGATGGTGGGGGTGGGGGGTGTGTGAGGATGGTGGGGGTGGGGGGTGAGTGAGGATGGTGGGTGTGGGGGGTGAGTGAGGATGGTGGGTGTGGGGGGTGTGTGAGGATGGTGGGGGTGGGGGGTGTGTGAGGATGGTGGGGGGGTGTGAGGATGGTGGGGTGGGGGGGGTGTGTAAGGATGGTGGGGGTGGGGGTGTGTGAGGATGGTGGGGGGTGTGTGAGGATGGTGGGGGTGGGGGGGGTGTGAGGATGGTGGGGGTGGGGGGGGTGTGAGGATGGTGGGGGTGGGGGGGGGTGTGAGGATGGTGGGGGTGGGGGGGGGTGTGAGGATGGTGGGGGTGGGGGGGGTGTGAGGATGGTGGGGGTGGGGGGGGTGTGAGGATGGTGGGGTGGGGGGGGTGTGAGGATGGTGGGGGTGGGGGGGGTGTGAGGATGGTGGGGGTGGGGGGGGTGTGAGGATGGTGGGGGTGGGGGGGGGGTGAGGATGGTGGGGGTGGGGGGGTGTGAGGATGCTGGGGGTGGGGGGGTGTGAGGATGGTGGGGTTGGGGGGGGGGTGTGAGGATGGTGGGGGTGGGGGGGGTGTGAGGATGGTGGGGGTCGGGGGGTGTGAGGATGGTGGGGGTGAGGGGTGTGTGAGGATGGTGGGGGGGGTGTGAGGATGGTGGGGGTGGGGGGGGTGTGAGGATGGTGGGGGTGGGGGGGTGTGAGGATGGTGGGGGTGGGGGGGGTGTGAGGATGGTGGGGGTGGGGGGGGGTGTGAGGATGGTGGGGGTGGGGGGGGGTGTGAGGATGGTGGGGGTGGGGGGGGTGTGAGGATGGTGGGGGTGGGGGGGGTGTGAGGATGGTGGGGGTGGGGGGGGTGTGAGGATGGTGGGGGTGGGGGGGTGTGAGGATGGTGGGGGTGGGGGGGGGTGTGAGGATGGTGGGGGTGGGGGGGGGTGTGAGGATGGTGGGGGTGGGGGGGGGGTGTGAGGATGGTGGGGGTGGGTGTGGGGGGTGGGGGTGTGTGAGGATGGTGGGGGTGGGGGGGTGTGAGGATGGTGGGGGTGGGGGTGTGTGAGGATGGTGGGGGTGGGGGGGGTGTGAGGATGGTGGGGGGGGGGTGTGTGAGGATGGTGGGGTGGGTGTGGGGGGTGGGGGTGTGAGGATGGTGGGGGTGGGGGGTGGTGAGGATGGTGGGGGTGGGGGGTGTGTGAGGATGGTGGGGGTGGGGGGTGTGTGAGGATGGTGGGGGTGGGGGGGTGTGTGAGGATGGTGGGGGGTGGGGGGTGTGTGAGGATGGTGGGGGTGGGGGTGTGTGAGGATGGTGGGGGTGGGGGGTGAGTAGGATGGTGGGTGTGGGGGGTGTGTGAGGATGGTGGGGGTGGGGGGGTGTGAGGATGGTGGGGGTGGGGGTGGGGGGGTGTGAGGATGGTGGGGGTGGGGGGTGGGGGGGTTTGAGGATGGTGGGGGTGGGGGGTGGGGGGGGTGTGAGGATGGGGGGGTGGGGGGTGGGGGGGTGTGAGGATGGTGGGGGTGGGGGGTGGGGGGGTGGGGGGGTGTGTGAGGATGGTGGGGGTGCGGGGGTGTGGGGGGTGGGGGGTGTGTGAGATGGTGGGGGTGGGGGGGGTGTGAGGATGGTGGGGGGTGCGGGGTGTGGGGGGTGGGGGGTGTGTGAAGATGGTGGGGGTGGGGGGTGTGTGAGGATGGTGGGGGTGGGGGTGGGGGTGTTTGCGGATGGTGGGGTTGGGGGGGGGTGTGAGGATGGTGGGGTTGGGGGGGGTGTGGGATGGTGGGGTTGGGGGGGTGTGAGGATGGTGGGGTTGGGGGGGTGTGAGGATGGTGGGGGTGGGGGTGGGGGTGGGGGGGTGTGAGGATGGTGGGGGTGGGGGTGGGGGGGTTGTGAGAGGGTGGGGGATGGGGGGTGTGTGAGGATGGTGGGGGTGGGGTGGGGGTGTGTGAGGATGGTGGGGGTGGGGATGGGGGGTGTGTGAGGATGGTGGGGGTGGGGATGGGGGGTGTGTGAGGATGGTGGGGGGTGGGGATGGGGGGTGTGTGGGATGGTGGGGGTGGGGGGGGTGTGTGTGAGGTGGTGGGGGTGGGGGGGGTGTGTGAGGATGGTGGGGGTGGGGGGGTGTGTGAGGATGGTGGGGGGGGTGTGAGGATGGTGGGGGTGGGGGGGGTGTGTGAGGATGGTGGGGGTGGGGGGTGTGTGAGGATGGGTGGGGGGGGTGTGAGGATGGTGGGGGTGGGGGGGGTGTGTAAGGATGGTGGGGGTGGGGGGTGTGTGAGGATGGTGGGGGGTGTGTGAGGATGGTGGGGGTGGGGGGGGGTGTGAGGATGGTGGGGGTGGGGGGGGGTGTGAGGATGGTGGGGGTGGGGGGGGTGTGAGGATGGTGGGGGTGGGGGGGGGTGTGAGGATGGTGGGGGTGGGGGGGGTGTGAGGATGGTGGGGGTGGGGGGGGGTGTGAGGATGGTGGGGGTTGGGGGTTGTGAGGATGCTGGGGGTGGGGGGGGGCTGGTGTGAGGATGGTGGGGTTGGGGGGGGGTGTGAGGATGGTGGGGGTGGGGGGGGTGTGAGGATGGTGGGGGTGGGGGGGGTGTGAGGATGGTGGGGGTGGGGGGGGGGGGTGTGAGGATGGTGGGGGTGGGGGGGGGGTGTGAGGATGGTGGGGGTGGGGGGGGGGTGTGAGGATGGTGGGGGTGGGGGGGGGTGTGAGGATGGTGGGGGTGGGGGGGGTGTGAGGATGGTGGGGGTGGGGGGGGTGTGAGGATGGTGGGGGTGGGGGAGGTGTGAGGATGGTGGGGGTGGGGGGGGGCTGTGAGGATGGTGGGGGTGGGGGGGGTGTGAGGATGGTGGGGGTGGGGGGGGTGTGTGAGGATGGTGGGGGTGGGGGGGGTGTGAGGATGGTGGGGGTGGGGGGGGTGTGAGGATGGTGGGGGTGGGGGGGGTGTGAGGATGGTGGGGGTGGGGGGGGGGTGTGAGGATGGTGGGGGTGGGGGGGGTGTGAGGATGGTGGGGGTGGGGGGGGGTGTGAGGATGGGTGGGGTTGGGGGGGTGTGAGGATGCTGGGGGGTGGGGGTGGGGGTGTGTGAGGATGGTGGGGGGTGGGCGTGGCGGGTGTGTGAGGATGGGTGGGGTTGGGGGGTGTGAGGATGGGTGGGGTTGGGGGTGTGTGAGGATGGTGGGGGGGTGTGAGGATGGTGGGGGTGTGGGGGTGGGGGGGTGTGAGGATGGTGGGGGGGTGTGAGGATGGTGGGGGGGTGTGAGGATGGTGGGGGGTGGGCGTGGTGGGTGTGTGAGGATGGGTGGGGTTGGGGGGGTGTGAGGATGGGTGGGGTTGGGGGTGTGTGAGGATGGTGGGGGGGTGTGAGGATGGTGGGGGTGTGGGGGTGGGGGGGTGTGAGGATGGTGGGGGGGTGGGGGTGTGTGAGGATGGTGGGGGTGGGGGTGTGTGAGGATGGTGGGGGGGTGGGGGGGTGTGAGGATGGTGGGGGGGTGGGGGTGGGGGGGTGTGAGGATGGTGGGGCGGTGGGGGTGGGGGGTGTGAGGATGGTGGGGGGGTGTGAGGATGGTGGGGGGTGGGGGTGGGGGTGTGTGAGGATGGTGGGGGTGGGGGGTGGGGAGGAGTGAGGATGGTGGGAGTGGGGAGGATGGTTGGGATGGGGGTGGGGTGTGTGTGAGGATAGTGGTGGGGGGTGGGGAGTTGTGAGGGTAGTGGTGGGGGTGGGGGTTGGGGAGTAGTGAGGATGGGGGTGGGGAGGATGATGGGGGTGGGGAGGATGATGGTGGTGGGGGTGGGGAGGATGATGGGGGTGGGGGTGGGGAGGATGGTGGGGGTGAGGGGGGAATGAGGATGGTGGGGGTGAGGGGGGAGTGAGGGTGAATGGGGAGGGAGTGGGGAGTCGGAGGGGGAATGGGTGTGTGTGGGGAGGGGGGGGGAGTCGGGGGGGAAGGGTTTGGGTGGCTGTGCGTGGGGGTATGTGGATTGCGGAGGGGAGTGGGGGATGGATTATGAGTTGCGGAAGGGGATGTTGGGTGGAGGGGTGTGGGAGTGGGGTGTCGGGGCAGGGGGCTGAGGGTTGGGGTGTGTGTGGGAGGGAAGGAATGGGGATGTGCAGGGGGGAGTCGGTGGGGGAGGGGAAGGGTGGGGGTAACCGGTGGGGGTGGGTGAGGGGTATGTGTGAGGGAGATGGTTGTCTGGAGGATTGGCGTGGGGGCTGAAGGTTGGAGAAGGGGGAGTTGCTGGGGGAGAGGGGTGTGTAGGGGAATGGGTGGGGGAGGGGTCTGTGTCAAGTGGATGAGGCAGTATAGGGGAGGGGGCATGCAGTGGGGAGTGGGTGGTGGAGGATGAGTGAGTTGGGGGTGGGGTATGATGGATGAGTGGCGAGGTGAGGGATGAGTGGGGCAGAGTGAGGAGGTGTGTGAGTGGTCATGGGGGAGAACAAGATTGGGAGTGGGGTGGAGGGGCTGAGGGATGAGTGGGGTGGAGTGAGGAATATGTGGGGGCTGAAGGGTGTGTGGGGGAGGGTGGCAAGGAGTGGGTGGGAAGGGAGAAGTGTGGTTGGGGTGGGGGGTAGCAGACTGAGAAGATCATGAAGAGTGTTGAAGGTGAAGTTGTGGTCTTGTGAGTAGGGAGGGGTGGTTGTGGAGCATTGCATAATGTGGGGGTTAGAGAGGTGAGTAATGCAGAGGGGTGTAAGGGGATTAGGCTGGACCGGCCATGGGAGGAGGTCACAGGAGCTGGGGGAAAACAGGATGCAGGAGTGAGGGAGAAGGGGCACAATGTTGTGGACGTCTGGGGGAGAAAGGGCTGGTAAGTAGAGTGTCAGGACCAGGAGAGGAATTTGGGTTAAGGTGGCGAAGTGTGTGAGCAAATGGGGGAAGGGGTAGAAGGGGCTGGGGAACAGACCAGTTGAGGGAAGTGGGTGGTGAGGTGAGAGGGTGGGGGGTTGCTGGTGAGTGGTGAAGAATGACTTTCGCTGAAGACTGGCCTTCCAAAATGCTTTGTTTAGATCTGATATGATTTATTTGCACGTTGGGGTAGGGAAATGTCTGAGTTTTCCTTCATGTTGATAAAAAATCTCTCTGTTGGAACCTTCATACCCACTTTATATATAACTTCTGGGATCAGGGGAAGAGGAGCATCCTGCCACCCTCCTCCTCACCCCATCAGTTCCTTCGCCCCTTGTGTATTTATCATCTCATTGAAATGTAATGACAGTATTTGCTGAGGTGCTCCCTGTGGGATCAAGTTGCACATCTTCTTGGAAATTTCTCCAAATTGTCTTGAATCTGTAGCCTCAGATCCTGCTTTTTTTAAGAAACCCTGCAATATAGAAATAGGCCATTTGTATTGAGTACAGGGGTTGGGAGGTCATGTTACAGTTGTACAGGACGTTGGTTAGGCCACTGTTAGAATATTGTGTGCAATTCTGGTTTCCTTCCTATCAGAAAGATGTTGTGAAACTTGAAGGGGTTCAGAAAAGATTTACAAGGATGTTGCCAGAGTTGGAGGATTTGAGCTACAGGGAGAGGATGAATAGGCTGGGGCTGTTTTCCCTGGAGCGTCGGAGGCTGAGGGGTGACCTTATAGAGGTTTATAAAATCATGAGGGGCATGGATAGGGTAAACAGACAAAGTCTTTTCTCTGGGGTCGGGGAGTCCAGAACTAGAGGCATACGTTTAGGGTGAGAGGGTAAAGATATAAAAGAACACATTTTCACACAGAGGGTGGTATGTGTATGGAATGAGGTGCCAGAGGAAGTGGTGGAGGCTGGTACAATTGCAACATTTAAAATTCATCTGGATGGGTATATGAATAGGAAGGGTTTGGAGGGATACGGGCCGGGTGCTGGCAGGTGGGACTAGATTGGATTGGGATATCTGGTTGGCATGGACGAGTTGGGCTGAAGGGTGTGTGTTTCCGTGCTGTACATCCCTATGACGTGCCAACTCTGTATTCAATGCACTGAAGTGTATTGAAAAAGCAAGTGTACCAAATGCTGTGCTCACTACCCTGTCTACCTGTGGCTCCACTTTCAAGGAGCTATCAACCTACACCCCAAAGTCTCTTTGTTCAGCAACACTCCCTAGGACCTTACCATTAAGTTTATAAGTCTTGCTCTGATATGTCTTACCAATATACAACACCTCGAATTTATCTAAATTAAACTCCATCTGCCAGTTCTCAGTCCATCTGATCAAGGTCCATTTGCACTTTGGGATGCCCTTCTTCGGTGTCCACTACATCACCAATTTTGGTGTCATCTGCAAACTTACAAACCATACCTCCTATACGCACATCCATATCATTTGTATAAATGACAAAAAGCAGTGGACCCAGCACCCATCCATGCAGCACACCACTCGTCACAGGTCTCCATCCAAAAAGCAACCCTGCACCACCACCATCCTCTGTCTTTTACCTACAAGCCAATTTTGTATCCAACTGCCTAGCTCCCCCTGTGTATTCCAAGTTATCCAACCTTGCTAACCAGTCTACCATGTGGAGCCTTGTTGAATGCCATGCTGAAATCCACATAGACAGTGTCTACTGCTCTGCTTTCATCAATCATCTTTGTCATTTCTTGAAAAAAGTTCAGTAAAGTTAGTGAGACATGATTTCCAATACACCACCTCCCACCACCAAACCATCATCTCCCAGACCATCCATAACCTCATCTCCTCGGGGATCTCCCATCCACCGCCTCCAACCTCATAGTCTCACAACCCCGCACCTCCCGCTTCTACCTCCTGCCCAAAATCCACAAACCTGACTGCCCCAGCCGACCCATTGTCTCAGCCTGCTCCTGCCCCACTGAACTCATCTCGGCATACCTCGACACAGTCCTGTCCCCCTTAGTCCAAGAACTTCCCCACCTACGTTCGGGACACCACCCACGCCCTCCTCCATGATTTTCGCTTCCCTGGTCCCCAACGCCTTATCTTCACCATGGACATCCAGTCCCTGTACACCTCCATCCCCCATCACGAAGGACTCAAAGCCCTCCGCTTCTTCCTTTCCCGCAGTACCAACCAGTACCCTTCCACTGACACCCTCCTTCAACTGACTGAACTGGTCCTCACTCTGAACAACTTCTCCTTCCAATACTCCCACTTCCTCCAAACCATAGGAGTAGCCATGGGCACCCGCATGGGCCCCAGCTATGCCTGCCTCTTCGTAGGATATGTGGAACAGTCCATCTTCCGCAGCTACACTGGCACCCCCCACCCCCCCCATCTTTTCCTCCACTACATCGATGACTGTATCGGCGCTGCCTCGTACTCCCACGAGGAGGTTGAACAGTTCATCCACTTTACTAACACCTTCCACCCCGACCTCAAATTTACCTGGACTGTCTCAGATTCCTCCCTCCCCTTCCTAGACCTCTCCATTTCTATCTCAGGCGACCGAATCAACACGGACATTTACTATAAACCGACCGACTCCCACAGCTACCTAGACTACACCTTCTCCCACCCTGCCCCCTGTAAAAACACCATCCCATTCTCCCAATTCCTTTGTCTCCGCCACATCTGCTCCCAGGAGGACCAGTTCCAATACCGTACAACCCAGATGGCCTCCTTCTTCAAAGACCGCAATTTTCCCCCCAACGTGGTCGACGATGCCCTCCACCGCATCTCCTCCACTTCCTGCTCCTCCGCCCTTGAGCCCCGCCCCTCCAACCGCCACCAGGACAGAACCTCACTGGTCCTCACCTACCACCCCACCAACCTCCATATACAGCGTATCATCCGTTGTCATTTCCGCCACCTCCAACGGACCCCACCACCAGGGATATATTTCCCTCCCCTCCCCTATCAGCGTTCCGAAAAGACCACTCCCTCCGTGACTCCCTCATCAGGTCCACACCCCCCACCAACCCAACCTCCACTCCCGGCACCTTCCCCTGCAACCGCAGAAGTGCAAAACTTGGGGCCACACCTCCCCCCTTATTTCCCTCCAAGGCCCCAAGGGATCCTTCCATATCCGCCACAAATTCACCTGCACCTCCACACACATCATTTACTGCATCCGCTGCACCCGATGTGTCCTCCTCTATATTGGGGAGACAGGCCGCCTACTTGCGGAATGTTTCAGAGAACACCTCTGGGACACCCGGACCAACCAACCCAACCACCCTGTGGCTCAACACTTCAACTCCCCCTCCCACTCCACCAAGAACATGCAGGTCCTTGGACTCCTCCATCGCCAGACCATAGCAACACGACGGTTGGAGGAAGAGCGCCTCATCTTCCGCCTAGGAACCCTCCAACCACAAGGGATGAACTCAGATTTCTCCAGTTTCCTCATTTCCCCTCCCCCACCTTGTCTCAGTCCCAACCCTCGAACTCAGCACCACCTTCGTAACCTGCAATCATCTTCCTCACCTTAACCTCCTTCCACCTTTAGATTAGATTAGATTAGATTACTTACAGTGTGGAAACAGGCCCTTCGGCCCAACAAGTCCACACCGACCCGCCGAAGCGTAACCCACCCATACCCCTACATTTACCCCTTTACCTAACACTACGGGCAATTTAGCATGGCCAATTCACCTGACTTGCACATCTTTTGGACTGTGGGAGGAAACCGGAGCCCCCGGAGGAAACCCACGGAGACACGGGGAGAACGTGCAAACTCCACACAGTCAGTCGCCTGAGTCGGGAATTGAACCCGGGTCTCTGGCGCTGCGAGGCAGCAGTGCTAACCACTGTGCCACCGTGCCGCCCACCTATCGCGTTTCCAACGCCCCTCCCCCAAGTTCCTCCTCCCTACCTTTTATCTTAGCCTGCTTGGCACACTTTCCTCATTCCTGAAGAAGGACTCATGCCCGAAATGTCGATTCTCCTGTTCCTTGGATGCTGTCTGACCTGCTGCGCTTTTCCAGCAACACATTTTCAGCTCTGATCTCCAGCACCTGCAGTCCTCACTTTCTCCTCCCAATACACAAAGCCATGTTGACTATCCCTAATCGTTCCTTGCTTTCTAAATGTGTGTAAATCCTGTCTCTCAGAGTCACCTACAACAACATGCCCACCACTAATGTCAGCCTCACCAGTCTGTAGTTCCCTGGCTTTTCCTTACCACCGTTCTTAAATAATGGCACCACATTAACCAACCTCCAGTCTTCCGGCACCTTACCTGTGACTATCGATGATACAAATATCATATCATAGCGGGGCACAACAATCACTTCCCTAACTTCCCACAAAGTTCTGGGAAACACCTGATCAGGTCCCACGGAGTTAGTCACCTTTATGTATTCCTTCTCCACAGTAAATACTTGGGAGAAATACTCATTTAGTATCTCATTCCATCATCTGCAGAGACCTTATTGATCTTGGAGGGACTCTGTTCTGTCCCTAATTACTCTTTTCCCCTTAATGTATTTGTAGAATCTCTTTGCATTTTCCTTAAGAAAATCATTTGTCAAAGAAATCTCATGTCCCCTTTTTGCCCTCCTGACTCCCCTCAAGTATTTTCCTCCTGCCATGTACTCCTTGAGGGATTCACTCAATCCAACTGTCTATACTTGACATATGTCTTCTTCTGTTTCCTGAACAGAGCCTCAATTTCTCTAGATATCCAGCATTCCTTCCACCTTCCAGCCTTGCCCTTCACCCTAACAGGAACGTACTGTCTCTGAACTCTCGTTACCTCATTTCTGAAGGCATCCTACTTTCCACCTGTCCCTTTACTTGTGAACAACCTCCCCCAATCAACTTTTGAAAGATCTTTCCTAATGCTGTCAAAATTGGCCTTACTCCAAATTAGAATTTTAACTTTTAGATGAAGTGTATCCTTATTATTTTAAAACTAATAGAATTATGGTCACTGGCCCTAAAGTGCTCCCCCACTGACACCTCAGTCACCTGCCGTGCCTTATTTCCCAAAAGTAGGTCAAGTTTTCTCCTTCTCGAGTAGGTACATCCACATACTGAATCAGAAAATTTTCTTGTACACTCATCCAAACCCTTAACACTATGGCAGCCCCAGTCTATGTTTGGAAAGTTAAAATCCCCGAACATAACCACCCTATTATTTTTACAGATAGCTGAGACTTCCTTAGAAATTTGCTTCTCAATTTCCCTCTGACTATTGGGGGACCTGTAATACAATCCCAATAAGGTGATCGTCCCTTTCTTATTTCTCACTCTGCCCACATAATTTCACTGGACGTGCTCCCAGGAATATCCTCTCTGAGTACAGCCGTAATGTAATCTCTAACCAAAATGTAACCTCTTGCCCTCCTTTCTATCTTTCCTATGGCATCTATACCCTGGAACATTAAGCAGTGGAGAGAGAGATAGAGTTAATGCTTCGCATCCAATGCTCTTGGAATTTGTAACATTAGCTTTGTTTCTCTCTCCTGATCCTGCTCGACCTGCTGAATATCTCCAGCACTTTCTGTTGCTGTTTTATTGGCTATAAAATTTGTTGGGACAGCACTGAGGAGATGAAAGACATTGTAGAAATGTAAGCCTTTATAAAATTGTGGAAAATTGATGACTGATTGATTTATGTAGCGGAACAGAGTTGTTCCTGTAGTTTTATACAAATTAGGAGCAGGTAGGCCATTTGGTCCCTCAAACCTGCTGTGTGTTTTGGTGCGATCAAGGCTAATCTGGTAACTTCACACACCCCTGAAATGTACACTCCCTTGCTTTTCAAGAAACTTTCCACTTATGCTTTATAAAGAGACTGAGACTGCTTTCACAGCCTTTAGAGTCATAGAGATGTGTAGCAGGGAAACAAACCTTTCATTCCAACTTGTCCATACCGACCAGGTATCCTAAATTAATCTAGTCCCATTTGGCCCATATCTCCCAAACCTTTCCTATTCATATACCCATCCAGATGTCTTTTAAATGTTGCAATTGTACCAGCCTCCACCACTTCCCCTGGCAGCTCATTCCATACACGTACCACCCTCTGCGTGAAAAAGTTACCCCCGAGGTCCTTTTAAATCTTTCCCCTCTCACCTTAAACCTATGCTCTCTAGTTTTGGACTCCCTTACCCTGGGAAAAAGACCTTGACTGATTACCCTATCCCTTATGATTTTATAAGCCTTTGTAATTTCACCCCTCGGCCTCCGACGTTCCAGGGAAAACAGCTCCAGCCTATTCAGCCTCTCCCTGTAGCTCAAACCCTCCAACCCTGGCAACATCCTTGTAAATCTTTTCTGAACCCTTTCAAGTTTCCCCATATCCTTCCTATAGCGGGGAGAGCAGAATTGAACTTTTGAGAAAGAGCATTCCTAAGACACCTCCTTATTTTAAAAATGTGACCTCTGGTTCTCGATTATTTGTGCAGTAAAGAGCTTGTAGCATTACACCGTGGTATATTGTACTGAACCCTGCACAGAATAAGATGCCTAATTTCCTCATTGACTTCATGGAGTGAGTTGATATTAATGAAATGGGTAAAATTTTAATATTGGGCCAGCATATTGTGTGACACAGTGGTTAGCACTGCAGCCTCACAGTGCTGGGGATCTAGCTTCAATTCTAGCGGTGTGGAGTTTGCACATTCTACCCATGTCAGCCTGGGTTTACTCTGGGTGTTCAGGCTTCCTCTCTCAGTACAAAGATGTGCAAGTTAGGGTGTATTTGCCATGGGAAATTACCATATAGTGCCCAGAATTATGCAGGTGAGTTAGCCATGGAAAAAACACGGATAGGATGGGGCTGGAGGGTCAGTCTGGGTGGCTTGCTCTTCAGAGGGCCAGTGTGGACCTGATGGGTCGAATGGCCTGCTTCCGCATTGTAGGGATTCTTAAAAAGCAATCTCAAAATGCTTTACAGCCAATGATGTGCTTTAGTATTTTTTGCCCTTGTAAGGTAGGAGACACAGCAGTGACACTGTACATAGCAAGCTGTCAGAAACAGCAACCAAAACAGAGGTTGCTGGGAAAGCTCAGCAGGTCTGGCAGTACCTGTGAAGAGAAATCAGAATTAACTTTTCGGGTCTGGTGACCCTTTCTCAGACACAGCAGTGGTTCTCAGGAACAGCAATGTGCTGACCAGGTAATCTGTTTCTGCTGATGTTTGTCAAGGGATCAGTGTTGGACCAGGATATTAGCAACAACTGCTCTGGGATCATTTCTTATGAGTTCTTTACAGCTTGTAACAGCTTGTAACTTTAGCAAGAAATCTCAATTGCAGAGTAATCCTCATTGGAGTTAGCATGAATTCTCAGCACTGTTTAATACTTCTTTCAAACAAAAAGAGTAGCAAATGGGTAGACCAATAGAGAGACTAACCCCACTGAAGTCAGATTTATCTACATGTTACTTAATATGCAGTGATCAAAATTTGCAGCACAATACTGGAATTGCAAAGTCTTAAAAAAGAGAATCAGATTAGTTTTTGTCATACTGGGTATGCCACACATTTTGCTTAAAGACACGTGTCTATTGGTAGATTGCCCAGAATTGATATTTCAAATGGATGATGTTTATTTTGCCCCTTCAAAGGGACATTCAAAGGCTGCCCCTTTGAAGAAGCAGTTCACCCAGTGCCCTGCCTTTGCCCCTACAAATGTTTCCTTTTCAAATAATGATTTAGTTCCCTTTTGATGACTTTTAATTGAATCTGTTTCCACCATGCTCTTGGACAGTGCCTTCCAGATCCTAAATTCTTATGAGGAGGAAACATTTTCCTCAACTCGCTACTGCTTTCACTGCGTTGGATTTGTGCTGTGTGGTTCTTGATATCTCCACCACAAGCAACTGGTTCCAACCACTGACTCTGTCCAGATCATTTCTGACTTCGAACACCTTGATCAAATTCTCCCTTGGTTTTCTCTTTGAGGAGGACAATCCCAACTTGTGGAATCTTACTTTATGACTAATTGGATATAACATCTAATACAGGAATGTCCTTATCGAAGTACTTGAATCCGGTGTTATGGAGCACTTGTGAGGGAGAGGTAATTAATGACAGTGTCTTGTAAACATTTTATTGGCTGGTTTGAGTCAGTTTGGCAGATTGGTTTCTTGATTAGAGTGGTGCTGGAAACATACAGCAGGTCAGGCAGCATCCGAGGAGCAGGAAAATCGACGTTTCGGGCAAAAGCCCTTCATCTGGAATAGAGGCAGGATGCCTGCAGAGTGGAGAGATAAATGAGGGTGGGGGTGGGTTGTTGGGGGGGAGCGTGGACCTGACCAGGTAGTCACAGAGTTTCTCAAACATCAAAAACAGAATTCATACTCTCAACAAACAGTATTTCAATGCCATCTCAAACATCAAAAACTCCGTGACCACCCTCCCATCCTGGCACCTTCCCCTGCCTCTGCAGGAATTGCAAAACCTGCGCCCACACCTCCATCCAAGGCCTTAAAGGAGCCTTCCACATCCATCAAAGTTTCACCTGCACTTCCACACGTCTTTTACTGTATCCGTTGCTCCCGATGCAATCGCCTCTACATTGGGGAGACTGGACACCTCCTAGCAGAGCGCTTCAGGCAACATCTCCAGGACACCCATACCAATCAACCCCACCGCCCTGTGGCCCAACATTTCAACTCCCCCTCCCACTCTGCCGAGGACATGCAGGTTCTGGGCCTCCTCCATCACCACTCCCTCACAACCCAATGCCTGGAGGAAGAACGCCTCATCTTCCGCCTCGGAACACTTCAACCCCAGGGCATCAATGTGGGCTTTACCAGTTTCCTCATTTCCGCCCCCCCCCCACCTTACCCCAGTTCCAACCTTCCAGCTCAGCATCGTCCCCATGACCTGTCCTACCTGCCTATCTCCCTTCCCACCTATCCGCTCCGACCTATCACCTCCATCCCCACCCCCACGCACCTATTGTACTCTATGCTACTTTCTCCCCACCCCCACCCCTCTCTCATTTACCTCTCCACTCTGCAGGCTCTCTGCCTCTATTCCTGATGATGGGCTTTTGCCTGAAACGATTTTCCTGTTCCTCGGATGCTGCCTGACCTGCTGTGCCTTTCCAGCACCACTCTAATCTAGGCTCTGAGTTTCAGCATCTGTAGTCCTTGTTTTTAACTTCCAGATTGGTTTCTTGCTGACTTTGGCATGAATAATGTGAAAGAGGAGATGGAGAGCAACACAGCTACATCTTGTGTGTTTATACACCTTCACTGGACGGGTGTTGTCATAGAGTCATAGATTGTCAGATAGATAATTGACACTGAGCCACATAGATTAGGTAGGATGGGGCACAGAGATTGTGGGTTCTCTAATGCTGAAGGTGGTGGTTATGGAGATGGCAGGCTGTGGGGTGGGATGGTACAGGCTGAGCGGTGACTTTACTGAGGTTTATAAAATCATGAGGGGCATGGATAGGGTAAACAGTCTCTTCCCTAGGGTGGGGGAGTCCAGAACTAGAGGGCATAGGTTTAGGGTGAGAAGAGAAATATATAAAAGAGACCTAAGGGGCAACTTTTTCGCACAGAGGGTGGTACGTGTATGGAATGGGCTGCCAGAGGAAGTGGTGGAGGCTGGTACAATTCCAGCATTTAAAAGGCATCTGGATGGGTATATGAATAGGAAGGGTTTGAAGGGATATGGGCTGGATGCTGGCACGTGGGACTAGATTAGGTTAGGATATCTGGTCAGCATGGACGGGTTGGACCGAAGGGTCTGTTTCTGTGCTGTACATCTCTCTGACTCTGAATAACATGCAGAGTCGCCTGACAGCCGCAGCTGAACTCATGAAGCAGTTAGAGGGTGAAAACTGATCTGAGCTTTACTTTGTCCTTTTCTCAGGTCAGGATAAAGTGTAGCTTTCTCTACTTGAATGCAGCTGATTTTAATCCAAGTTATCAGAATGGTGTGGGTGAAATTCCTATGTTTAGTGGGTTCTGCAGGCAGGTTAGGAACATGAATGTATCCTGTATTGGTCTTGTTTCGGCTGCAGCATGCAGTCAATGCTGCTTACGTTGGAGTGAGGTACCAGAGGGATCTTTTAGAATTGTGACATGAAGTGGGAGAGTATAAAATCTATACTAAAATCCACAATTTCTCACCTCCAGGTGGCTATGAAGTATGCGAGATAACGCCCAAGGACGGAAGCACCAGCAGCAGATTGACCTCACACATCCCATCCCATTGTCCTCCAAACAAGAGTGACCATCCCTCCGCAGGGAGATGGAGTTCCAAGGTAGGAGTGAGAAGTCTCCATCGATTGAGGGCTGGTTCCGGGAACACAAGGGATACAGTGCTTCAAATTCAGCGGAGGGGAGGGTGCAGAAGGATGGCAGCCCCTCCTCAGCCAATCTCAGCACCTGCAACAACCTGTCGAGAAAGAGGAAAGCGGTCTTTGAAGTGCTGTCGGAAAAGGCCGTGAGCGACTGGGGGTTGGCATCCGACTGGGAAGTGGCAGGGTGCAGTGTTCCCTTTCAGAAGACCATGGACTCTAGGGTTAGTTCCAATCAGTCAGACAGGAAGTGTACCTTCTCCAACAATGGCGCAGCTTGTGGTCTGTTTGCTGCGGCTGGAGCTGCAGACCAACAAGGGACCCTGCTGAGCAGGTGCAGGGCTACACCAGCCACTAAATCCTGCAGAGGCCTGAAGCGGCGGCGGTTTCGGAAAAGGTGGAAGTTGATGCAGGCCTTCCAGATGCTCCTGTATCGCCGGATTTCCCCGCTGACATTCCACTGGAGGGTCTGGAACCTGTTCAGGAAGAGACGTGCATCTCGTCTTCATGGAGCCAAGCACAGCCTATCCACTGCTCAGCAGTCAGTGAACGAGCCATCAGAGAATGCTCAGGAGTGGGAATCACATGCAAAGTGCCTGGAGGCAGGTGAGATGTTCAGACCCAGGGTGGCTCCTGACTTTGTGCCGGAAATGATGTGCTCAGAGAGTCACCGGGCCCCCCGTTCACTGGAAGGCAGTAGCAACAACATGTGGTTGAAGTCTGGTAGCAGAAGCCCCACCATGAGGCTGCAGGGTCTGTCCTCTGGCAATTGTCAATCCTGGCCCAAGGACTTCCGGCTCCCAAACCAAGGGAGCGCCTCGGAGAACGCCAGCAGCTCGATGACATTGTCAGTACCACCCGCCTCGTTCAGGGGCAGTGCTTCGGCTGACCTTTCAGAGAAGCCAAAGGAGGGTTTAGGCACGTTGGCACAGAGCAACAGCCACACGGTTTCCAGAGCTGGCCTGCCACTGGCTGGCATTGACCATGGAGAAAACGCTCACCAAGGCACGAGGTTGCTGGGAAAGCTGTTCCTGGACCGAGATCATCCCTTGTATTCCCGGTACGTGGCCCGGTCCAAGGAAGCCCTTCACATTTGTCGAGATGAGGCTGCTGGAGACACTTTGAGTCATGGCTCGATTAACCTCGGTGCTCAGGAGCAAGCGCGAGGACATCTATCCAGCCGGACAAAGCCAGAGGAGGCTGACCTCTCTGTTGGCCAGACACCGTTTGGTGGCGTTGGAGGTAACTGCGGGTTTGGCAAAGTTGTTTAAACCTCTCGAATCGTGCGGTGGGGACGTGTGCGCTGTACTGAACAGGAGGTACAAACACTAAGCTTGACTTGCTGCCCATGAATTTGTGTCTGAAATTGGAGGGTTTATGTAGAACTTGCAGCACAGAAATGGGCCATTCAGCTCAACTGCTCTGTGCTAGTCTGGCTAAGTTTGTTCCCACTCCTGCTTATCTCATCAATTAACAAATCTTTAGATTCCTTTCTCCCTCACATGCTTATCCAATTTCCTTTCAATGTGAAATCAAACTGAGAGCTGTGGGTGCTGGAAATCTGAAACAAATTGCTGGAGAGACTGATGTAGGTTTGGCAGCATCTGTGGTGAGAGAAAGCAGAATTAATGATAGTTAACAAAGAAAGGGTCACTGGATTTGAAATGTTAACTCTGCTTCTCTCTGATTCTCCACAGGCGCTGCCAGACCTGCTGAGTTTGTCCAGCAATTTCTGTTTTCATTCCCTTAAATGTATTTATGCCATAGGGGTGGCATGGTGGCTCAGTGGTTAGCACGGCTGCCTCACAGCGCTAGGGACCTGAATTCAATCCCCACCTCAGGCGACTGTCTGTGTGGAGTTTGTACATTCTCCCCGTGTCTGCGTGGGTTTCCTCCAGGTGCTTCGGTTTCTTCCCACTGTCCAAAAATGTCCAGGTTAGGGTGGATTGGCCATGGGAAATTGCCCATAGTGTCCAGGTGGATTGACCATGGGAAATGCACGGTTACAGGGATAGGGTAGGGGAGTGGGTCTGGCTGGGGTGATTTTTGGAGGGTTGGTGTGGAATTGATTGGCCAAATGGTCTGCTTCCACACTGTAAACCAATTAATAAAACAATAAATATCCTCAAGTACTTCATTCCGTGGAAAAGATACAGTGCAGATGGAGATCATTCAGTTCATCAGCTGCTTTCTTTCCCTGCCTGCAAACTTTTTCTTTTCAAATAATTATTCCAATTCCTTTTACCAATGGAATCTCTGTCCGTCACACTGTTAGGCTCTGTACTGCATCCTTCCCTAGAATAGTTTGGGATGGATCACAAATCCTGCTACCCTCATGTTGCTGCTGGGCCCTTTGTCTTTCACCTAAAATCTGTGTCCTTCTGATCGGGGTCAGTTTCTCCCGATTGAATCTGTCCAGCCCCTCCCTGTTGAATCTGCCCGTACCCATCATGATTTTGAACAGCTCAATCAAATCACCCCTGCACTCTCTCAGCTGAAGAGTGCCAGATTGTAACCTCGTAACTGAGTGTCCTTGTCCCTGCAATGCTTCATGTGAATCTTCTGTGTACCCTGTCACCCAAGGTACACAAAAGTACACACCACCCAGAAAAAGATGCGTACTCCAAACTGCTGCACAAGTGTTTCATAAAGATCCTCAGTAACTTGTGCCCCATTCCTACATTCACAAAATGCCTTATTAACCACTTTCTGAACCTGTCCTGCTACCTTCACTAGAGCCCGACCATCACATTTATTACGTTCCTGGTATTCATAGTCCTCAGTGCCATCTGATCAAAGCTCCGATTATTTTTACCATTCACAATCTCAAAACATTTAAAGCGCTCACAATCTGCACTAGTCAGCGAAGTCACTGTCCTTTGTAAGCAGCAGTCAGGGTGTATTTGTGTGTGCTGGATATTTTGGAATTGGAGTCAGTGGGAAACTATAGCTTTGCAGTTGAATGTTTGATTATGTTCTCCACCTGGTTGTGACGAAGATGGTGCTGCTTTTCTCTCCCCGGTTGGCACAAAGGTGGGTGCTGGTCAAGCTGAGATCTCCATTCCTGGCACCAAGAACCTGGGAGAAAGTGAGGTCTGCAGATGCTGGAGATCAGAGCTGAAAATGTGTTGCTGGAAAAGCGCAGCAGGTCAGGCAGCATCCAAGGAGCAGGAGAATCTATGTTTCGGGCATGAGCCCTTCCTGAAGAAGGATGCTGCCTGAACTGCTGCGCTTTTCCAGCAACACATTTTCAACCAAGAACCTGGGGCCATTCAAGCTGCTCCTGGGCAGAGAAATGACAGGGTGAAGACCCCCTGATGAAACAGGTCTCACACATGGAGGGAGCTGTAATAACAGAAAAGCAGACAGTTGGGAACTGAGGCTGAATGAGAGGAGGATGATGTGGGGTGGGGTAAGGGAGGGGGGGAACTGCAGAGCATGTCATGT
The DNA here is from genome assembly GCF_037043375.1 of Chiloscyllium plagiosum. Taxonomy (NCBI): domain Eukaryota; kingdom Metazoa; phylum Chordata; class Chondrichthyes; order Orectolobiformes; family Hemiscylliidae; genus Chiloscyllium; species Chiloscyllium plagiosum. Next base: position 4,092,067 of record NW_028270182.1, read on the forward strand.
GAATGAGAGAAAAGTGATGAGGGAGGGTGTTAGAGGAGGGGTTGTGGATGAGGAGAGCGATGGAGGAAGGAGGTCTAGAGGGGAGGGGACAATGGGGAAAGGGAGTTTATGGATCGGGGGGGTCATTGGTGGGATGGTGGGCGATAGAGGTTTGGTGGTGGTGAGGAAGCTGTTGTTTGTGACAGAGGCAGGATTGGAATGGTTGACTGAGTGGTGACCTGAAAATAGTGATGGAGATGGACAGAGCTCATTCAAGGCTGTGTGCACGTAAGTAACAACGAGCCGGAGGCAGTGAGGGTATGACAAATGGGAATGTTTGAAATCAGTCAGCGAGGCCGTGTCAAAGTGATAATATCACTGGACAGGAATCCAGAGGCCCAGGATGCAATGGACATACGTGAAAACAGTGACACTTCAATTGTAGTCTTGATTGTTGGTGGACAATTAACTCGCTGGAGATGAAGTTTCCACAAATTGGGATTGTATTATAAACCTTCCCCCAATAGTCAGCGTAAAATTGAGAAACAAATTTGTAAGGAGATCTCGGTTATCTGTAGGAATAATAGGGTAGTTATGGTAGGGGATTTTAACTTCTCAAACATAGACTGGAACACCATGGTGTTAAGGGTTTAGATGGAGAGGAATTTGTTCCGTGTGTCCAAGGAAATGTTCTGATTCAGTGTGTACCTACTAGAGAAGGTGCAAAACTTGACCTACTCTTGGGAAATAAGACAGGGCAAGTGACTGAGGTGTCATGGGGGAGCACTTTGGGGCCAGCGACCATAATCCTATTGGTTTTAAAATAGTGATGGAAAAGGATAGACCGGATCTAAAAGTTGAAGTTCTAAACTGGAGGAAGGCCAATTTTGATGGTATTAGGCAAGAACTTTCAAAAGTTCATTGTGGACGGATGTTCACAGGTAAAGGGACGTCTGGAAAATGGGAAACCCTCAAAAATGAGATAACGAGAGTCCAGATTTATCCCCATTTATGCATTTCAATACATCCATATTACAGAAACTTCCTCCTCTGTAATATGGACATTTTCCAAGATGTCACCATCTATTTCCCTACATTTAAGCTGACTATTGGGAGAGGGTCTATAATACAATCCCAATTTGTGGAAACTTCATCTCCAGCGAGTTAATTGTCCACCAACAATCAAGTGTTTACTGTGGACATAGAAGATATAGAAAATGGGAAAATAGATGGTGACATCTTGCAAAATGTCCAGATTGCAGAGGAGGAAGTGCTGGATATCTTGAAATGCATGAAAGTGAATAAATCCCCAGAACCTGATCAGGTGTACCCTAGAACACTGTGGGAAGTTAGGGAAGTGATTGCTGGGAATCTTACTGAGAAATTTGTATCATCGATAGTCACAGGTGAGGTGCCTGAAGACTGGAGGTTGGCTAATGTGGTGCCACTATTTAAGAAGGGCGGTAAGGAAAAGCCAGGGAACTATAGACTGGTGAGCCTGACGTTAGGTAAGGGAGGTGGGCAAGTTGTTGGAAGGAATCCTGAGGGACAGGATTTACATGCATTTAGAAAGGCAAGGACTAATTAGAGATAGTCAACATGGCTTTGTGCCATGTCTCACAAACTTAATTGAGTTTTTTGAAGAAGTAGCAATGAGGATTGATGAGGGCAGTGCAGTGGACGTGATTTATATTAGCTTCAGTAAGATGATTGACAAGGTTCCTTATGGTAGATGGTTAGCAAGATTAGATAGATCTCACGGAATACAGGGAGAACTAACCATTTGGATGCAGAACTGGCTTGAAGGTAGAAGACAGAGGGTGGTGGTGGAGGGTTGTTTTTCAGACTGGAGGCCTGTGACCAGTGGAGTGCCACAAGGATCGGTGCTGGGTTTTCTTCGTTTATATAAATGATTTGGATGTGAACATAGGAGATATAGTTTGTTAGTTTGCAGATGACACCAAAATTGGAGGTGACAGTGAAGAAGGTTACCTCAGAGTACCATGGGATCTTGATCAGATGGAATTTAAGTTAGATATGTGCGAGGTGCTGCATTTTGGAAAGGTAAATCAGAGCAGGACTTATACACTTTATGGTAAGGTCCTAGAGAGTGTTGCTGAACAAAGAGACCTTGGAGTGCAGGTTTATAGCTCCTTTAAAATATAGTTGCAGATAGATAGGGTAGTGAAGAAGGTAGGAGAAAGTGAGGACTGCAGATGCTGGAGATCAGAGCTTAAAAATGTGTTGCTGGAAAAGCGCAGCAGGTCAGGCAGCATCAAAGGAACAGGAGAATCGACGTTTCGGGCATAAGCCCTTTAGGTAGTGAAGAAGGTGTTTGGTATGCTTTCACTACCAAAGGCAGATGCTGGAGAGTCAGAGTTGATAAAATGTGGCTCTGGTCAGGCAGAATCTGAGGAGCAAGAGAGTTGATGTTTCAGGTATTACCCTTCATCAGGACTGATCCTGCTTAGGCTTGAACCGCATATCAGCAAGAGAAGTGAGTTTCAGAGTTTGGGGCGGGGGGGGGGGGGGGGGGAATGATTGTTCTGACACCGAGGCCACATTTGACTGTGTGTGGTATTAAGGTGTCTCTGGTGGTGATGTGAATTGGGATGGGGAGTGGGAAGCTCTCTTCTGGCAGCACACTTACTAGTAAGATGGTAATAATGAATGTTGGGAGGTCATTCATCTCCGTGCAGGGCATCACTGTAGGAGTTTTATCATCATGTTAAAGAGAAGGATGTTTGTTGGTCACATCAGAATGTTGGACATCATTCATGATTCCTCTGAAGTGTAGCAGTCCTTGTCCAAATGCAACAAGATTTAGATGGCATCCAGTTTTGAACTAATAACCGGAAAGGAACCTTTATGGTACGCCAATGACTTTTTCAATGCGAGAGAGAATTCAAGCATTGCCCCATGACTTTCAGTGATGTACCATCGCTGAATTTCCCACCACTGTCAGTAGACTGTGATGACTACTGTATAAATACTGTGGTTACAAAAGCAGCTCAGAGACTGGGAATTCTTAAACGAGTTACTCACCTCTTGACCCGTTGACAAGGATCAAGACAAGAGTGCGATGGAATACTCCCCACTTGCCTGGATAAGTGCAGCTCCAACAACACTCAAGCTTGAAAACAAGACAAAGCAGCCCACTAGATGGAGTGCCAATCAAATGCATTCCACCATCACCAGTCACAGCAGGGTCATCTATCTCCAAGGTGCAGCAACTCACCAAGACATCTCCAACAGCATACACATGACCTCTGCCACCCAGAGAGAAAGGACAACTGGGGAGGAGCACCACCCCCTGCAAGTTCCATTCAGAGTTACTCCCCATTCCAACTTGGAAATATATCACTGCTCTTTCAATGTTGCTGGGCCAAACTCCCTGGCTGAGGACACTGAGAGTGTTCCTACAGCACATGGACTGTAGCGGTTCAAGAAGGCAGCTCACCCCCACCTTCTCAAGGAGCAACTAGGGACGGGCAAGAAATGATGACCCAACCAACAGTGCCCACATCCCATGAGTGAATAAAATAAACAATCTTGACAGAGTTCACAGGGGAAGGGGTATAGAAGAATGAAGGAGTACAGAGGGGTGTTTTTATAGCAATGTTCCTCTGAATTGTCCTGCTGTAATGTGGGTGCTGATTGCATGCATGGAGGAAGTGATGGTTTGCAGTCAGAGGCTGGGGTATATAAGAGAGGGTTGGGCATTGTACTTAACAAAGATGTCCACTGTGCAGAGTGTGGACTAATTCAGGATAAAGCTTACCTGTTCAGTATAGATCAGTACCGTTCCATTCAGAGCAGAGATTTCACTACCCTTTGGCTCACTGTGTTCTTGAAATGACTGCCCCTTTATTACAAATGTCTTTTCTCTACATACAAATACACTGTGGAAGTGGTAAATGACACAAGAACACAGGAATTAGGAGCCATTCAGCCTGATCCACCTTTCATTAGATCATGGTTGATCTGATAGTGATCTCAATTCCATTTTTCTATCGGACCTGAATAACCCTCTGACCAGCTGATTATACTCAATCCCCAACATCCCCTGCTCTCTGGGGTAGAGATTTCCACAGAAGAACAATCATCCAAGGGAAAGCAAGAATCTCCTCATCTCAGCTTTAAAAGGGAGACCCTGAACCTTGGAAGTGGAGCTTCTTGGTTCCCTGTTTTCACTAAGCATGCCCCTGCCAATGCCCTCAGCACCACCAGCATTTTAACTGTCTTTCAGCAGGTCACTTCTCATTCTTCGAAACTTAAACAAAATGGGTAGAGGCTCAACCTGATCAACCTTTGCTTGTAAGATCACCCTTTGACCCAGGGGTCATTTGAGTAAACCTCTGAACTGCTGCGAATGCAATTATGTCCTTTTTTAGGTGTAAGAAAATTGGATATAATACTCCAGATGTGGTCTCATTGCCTACTTTTATTTCCTATTCCCCTCTCAATAAAGGCAGCATTCCATTTGCTTTGCCAATCACTTACTGCACCTCCATACCAATTCTTTATGATTTGTACACCAAGACATTCAGATGATTGTGTACCGTAGAATTCTGCAGTTTCTCTCCATTCAGACAATATTCTTCTATTCTTCCCACCACCATGACTTACTCCACCTTCCCATGTCATGCCTCTCCCTCACAATTTGCTTAAAGTCCTCAATAGCGTCTTAGACTTGCCAGGATGTGGAGGTGCCAGTGTTGGACTGGGCTGGACAAAGTCAGAGGCTGTGGTGTCATGTGACTTCTGACCTTAAACTTGCCAGAACAGTGGTCCCATGTATAGATGAAATCCATTCCAATAGTACAGTTCAGGTTTTTCTGATACTGGTGACAGTGTCACATCAGCCTCCCAAACCAATCCCTGATCCACAGATTCACCTGCCTTCGTCTAATTTAGCCCATACCAGTTTGCTTGTGCCTCAAGTATTAATCCAGAGATTATTACCTTTGTGGTCCTGCTTCTTAACTGAGCAATGGGTACTGTTTATACTCTGAGCAGAACCTGTTTTGCAGGGCTTTCTGTGATGCTGCACCTGCATGGAGCTGCTGGTGCCTGCCCTTGCCACTGTGAGCTCCTCTCCGTTCCAAACCCTAGGCCTGAGCAGACACTGTCCCCTTCTGGCCTCCCGCTGTCCATTTCCTGTTTGGGTCAGTGTCTCATGTGGGCAACCCTTTCTTCTTGTGTGGTTGTAAACCTGTCTGCTGACTCTCTAGCTCAGCTCCCAGCTACAGTAACGATGCTTTGTTGAAGGCAGCTACTTTCAGCTGATTGTCAGTAACCTGCCAACGCTCAGCACTGTCCTGCCTGTGTAACGGAAAATTTGAATTTCAATGTCTAACCCTGACTTTTAATCTGAACTTAAATTGAAAAACATGATGTGGAGGTGCCGGTGTTGGCCTGGGGTGGACAAGGTCAGAAGTCACACGTCACCAGGTTATAATCCAACAGGTTAATTTGAAGTCCCAACCCTTTGGAGTGTAGTGCCTTCGAGGTGGAGTCCCTTCACCTGACAAAGGGACTACACTTCAAAAGCTTATGATTTCAGATAAACCCGTTGGACTGTCACCTGGTGTCATGTGACTTCTAAATTGAGAAAAACACCTTACAGAACTGTTAATGTGACCAAATGATGAGTTTCCATCTTTTTAGAGTCGTAGAGCTGTACAGCAGGGAAACAGACCCTTCAGTCCAACTCATCTATTCTGGCCAGATATCTTAAAATAATCTCATCTCATTTATCAGCACTTGGCCCATATCCCGCTAAATCCTTCCTATTCATAGACCCATCCAGATCCCTTTTAAATGTTGTCATTGTACCAGCCTCCATCACTTAATCTGGCAGCTCATTCCATACACGTACCACCCTCTGTGTGAAAAGTTTGCCCCTTAGGTCCCCTCTAAATCTTTTCCCTTTCACCTTAAACCTATGCCGTCTAGTTTTGGACTCCCCACCCCTCTCCATGTCCCTCATAATTTTATAAACCTCTATAAAGTCACCCTTCAGCCTCTGGACTTAGTGGTTCTGTATCTGCGTCTCCTACCTGAGACGGTCTATTTCACAAAGGATCTTTACAAACTGTGGGAATTTTTGCTCTTTGTGGCTGGCTGTATTTAAGCTCCTGTTTTGGAATTAAAATCACATCATCAATGTGTTTAACCTATTGCATTCTCTAGTTTGGCCATGGTTTGTTTCACCACAGCTGATCTTACTTGTTCTGACCTTTGGAATAATGTTGCAGATATGCTGGGAGTAAACGGTCACCCCCTGAGTGACCCGGATGAAATGCTCCCCTCAGACGGTGGCGCTGAATGCCAGCGGGTGGTCAGAGAGGATGATGGCATCGTCATCAGTCATGTGTGCAGCATTGGCTCACAGATGGTGGAGCAGCTGTTTGGCAGCGAGGACGACAGCAGGGAGGGCAGCTCAGCGAGTCTCAGCAAGCACAAGTGTGAGTCTGATAGCCAAGCAGGTGGTACCGGAGAATCAGAGACTGATGGAGCTGCCATAGGGCAGCAGTGCAAGACCAGTGACCGAGCCAGTGTGAACCATGTGTCGGCAATGAGCAATGAACACATAGCTTGCATTCACGGTAAGGAACCCATTCTCGGTTGGTCAGAGAATGTGACTCTCGCTGTAGCTTGGCCACCCCACAATCTGTTAACATTGGTGGCCGCTCCTTGGGGAATTCAGGATTTGGGAATATTTGTTCTTTTTGGGATTCCCCTGCTCAGAGGATTGGGTTGGTGGGAAAGACTTGGAGAGGGGCACAGGGTCATGACTTCTGTCTTCAATCCCCACCCCACAGGGTGTGTGTTTTAGAAACCAGCCTTGCTGACCAAGAGGGTTTTACTCTTTGGTCACGGTCGGCGCTGATGTGGGTTAATGTGGGCCTCAAGTCAGAGTTCCTTTCTCCAGGGTTTATCCAGCTGATGGTAAGACTGGGCTTGATCTTTACTTGGTGCTTCATTGCTTGTGCATACTCACTGTGTTCAGTTGTCCTTGGAAGCCCCAGGAGAGAGGGAGGTGAAGCCACAGGCCTCAATGTTTTGTGAGTGGAGCTTCGAGGTGCACTGATGGTGACCTTCCTTTCCAGGGCTTCTAGATGAGTATATCCAAACCTATGGCAGCTTGATACCCCTGAACACTGATGATGTGATTGAGAAGCTCCAGGCTGTTTTTGAAGAAGATTTCTCAACCCCACACAGGTATACTTGAGACATTAATTTTACCACCTTGGAGGTAGACTAATATCAGGTGACTTGAAGGGAACTTTGGGTTAAATGACAGAATGGTGGTTTATTGAGTTGGCTTTGTTATCCCCCATCACATTTTCTTTGGGCACTCCACCCTTTACCTTTGCATTCGTTCACCACATGGCTCCCTGTTCCTCTGCTGTTTTGTCCCCCTCTCTCCTCTTTAAGCATCCCTTTTCAGAGCACTGGCTCATTGCTGATTGATTTATTGTTGTCACATGTGCCAAGATACAGTGAAAAGTGTTATGTGTACTTTACAGGCAGATCACACCATACAAACTGCAGTACAGTGTTACAGCTGCACACAAGGTGCTGAGACAGAGATCAGCATTAACATTTGACAGGTCCATTCAAAAGTGATAACAGCTGGGAAGGAGCTGTTCTTGAATCTATTTATAATATATTCAAACCTTTGTATCTTCTGCCGACAGAAGAGGGGTGCAAGAGAGTATAACTGGGATGGGAAGAGTCTTTGATTTCCCGAGACAGTGGGAAGTATAGATGAAGTCAATGGATGGAATGTTCCTCACGGGTTAAAAAGTGGGACCAAAAATGGTAATTTCACTTAATCACAATTTCTTGCAGGGTAACACACTGGACACAGATGGATCAGGGGAAATGATGAGTTTGATTCCCTGTCGGTTAAGTTAGATGCTCTCAGGCAGGGAATACAGTTTTCCATGAGTTAGAGTCATGAAGATGTACAGCATGGAAACAGACCCTTCGGTCCAGCTCATCCATGCCAACCAGATATCACAACCCAACCTAGCCCCACCTGCCAGCACCCGGCCCATATCCCTCCAAACCCTTCCTATTCATATACCCATCCTGATGCCTTTTAAATGTTGTAATTGTACCAGCCTCCACCACTTCCTCTGGCAGCTCATTCCATACACGTACCACCCTCTGTGTGAAAATGTTGCCGCTTAGGTCTCTTTTATATCTTTCCCTGCTCACCCTAAACCTATGCCCTCTAGTTCTGGACTCCCCACCTCAGGGAAAAGACCTTGTCTATTTAGCCTATCCATGCCCCTCATGATTTTATAAACCTCTATAAAGTCATCCCTCAGCCTAATCAACCTCTCCCTGTAGCTCAAACCCTCCAACCCTGGCAACATCCTTGTAAATCTTTTCTGAACCCTTTCAAGTTTGACAACATCCTTCCGATAGGAAGAACACCAGAACTGCACGTAATATTGCAAAAGTGACCTAACCAATGTCCTGTACAGCCGCAACATTATCTTCCAACTCCTGTACTCAATACTCTGACCAATAAAGGAAAGCATACCAAACGCCTTCTTCACTATCCTACCTACCTATGACTCCACTTTCAAGGTGCTACGAACCTGCACTCCAAGGTCTCTTTGTTCAGCAACACTCCCCAGGACCTTACCATTAAGTGTATAAGTCCTGCTAAGATTTGCTTTCCCAAAATGCAGCACCTCAAATTTATCTAAATTAAACTCCATCTGCCACTTCTCAGCCCATTGGCCCATCTGGTCCAGATCCTGTTGTAATCTGAGGGAACCTTCTTCGTTGTCCACTGCACCTCCAATTTTGGTGTCATCAGCAAACTTACTAACTGTACCTCTTATGCTCACATCCAAATCATTTATATAAATAAATATAAATAGTGGACCCAGCACTGGTCCTTGTGATACTCCACTGGTCACAGGCCTCCAGTCTGAAAATCCCTCCACCATCACTCTCTGTCTTCTACCTTCAAGCCAGTTCTGTATCCAAATGGCTAGTTCTCCCTGTATTCCATGAGATCGAACCTTGCTAACCAGTCTCCCATGGGGAACCTTGTCCAACACCTTACTAAAGTCAATATAGATCATGTCTAGCGCTCTGCCCTCATCAGTCCTCTTTGTTACTTTTTCAAAAAGCTCAATCAAGTTTGTGAGACATGATTTCCCACGCACAAAGCCATGTTGACTATCCCTAATTATTACTCTCACTTCCAAATACATGTACATCCTGTCCCTCAGGATTCCCTCCAACAACTTGCCCACCACCGACGTCAGGCTCACTGGTCGATAGTTCCCTAGTTTGTCCTTACCACCCTTCTTAAATAGTGACACCACCTTTGCCAACCTCCAGTCTTCTGGCACCTCACCTGTGACTATCGATGGTACAAATATCTTAGCAAGGTTCCCAGAAATCACTTCCCTAGTTTCCCACAGAATTATAGGATACAACTGATTAGGTCCTGAGGATTTGTCCATTTTTATGCGTTTCAAGACATCCAGCACTTCCTCTTCTGTAATATGAACAACTTGCAAGATGTCACCATCTATTTCCCTACAGTCTATATCTTTCATGTTCTTTTCCACAGTAAACACTGATGCAAAATACTCATTTAGTATCTCCCCCATTTCGTGTGTTTCCACACAAAGGCCGCCTTGCTGATCTTTAAGGGGCCCTATTCTCTCCCTAGTTACCTTTTTGTCCTTAATATATTTGTAAAAACCCTTTGGATTCTCCTTAATTCTATTTGCCAAAGCTATCTCATGTCCCCGTTTTGCCCTCCTGATTTCCCTCTTAAGTATACTCCTACTGCCTTTATACTCTTCTAAGGATTCACTCGATCTATCCTGCCTATACCTGACATATGCTTCCTTCTTTTTCTTAACCAAACCTTCAATTTCTTTAATCATCCACCATTCCCAAAACCTACCAGCCTTCCCTTTCACCTTGACAGGAATATACTTTCTCTGGATTCTCGTTTTCTCATTTCTGAAGGCTTCCCATTTTCCAGCCGTCCCTTTACCTGCAAACATCTGCCCCCAGTCAGCTTTTGAAAGTTCTTGCCTAATACCGTCAAAATTGGCCTTCCTCCAATTTAGAACTTCAACTTTTAGATCCTTTACATCCTTTTCCACCACTATTTTAAAGCTAATAGAATTATGGTCGCTGGCCCCAAAGTGCTCCCCCACTGACACCTCAGTCCCCTGCCCTGCCTTGTTTCCCAAGAGTGGGTCAAGTTGTGCATCTTCTCTAGTAGGTACATCCACATACTGAATCAGAAAGTTGTCTTGTACGCACTGAACAAATTCCTCTCCATCTAAAGCCTTAACACTATGGCAGTCCCAGTCTATCTTTGGAAAGCTAAAATACCCTCCTATAACCACCCTAATATTCTTACAGATAACTGAGATTTGCGCACAAATTTGTTTCTCAATTTCCCTCTGACTATTAGGGGGTCTATAATACAATCCCAATAAGGTGATCATCCCTTTCTTATTTCTCAGTTCCAGTGAAGTAACTTCCCTAGATGTATTTCCAGGAATATCCTCCCTCAGTACAGTTGTAATGCTATTACTTAGCAAAAACTGCACTCCCCCTCCTCTCTTGCCTCCCTCACTGTCCTTCCTGTAGCATTTGTATCCTGGAGCATTAAGCTGCCAGTCTTGTCCATCCCTTGTCAGGCACTGGTCTGTTGTCTTAAGACTGGGGATGTGCTCGTGAATAGATTGGCAGGACCTTTGTAAATGTAGATGACAGGCCTGGACTCTATGGTGACTTGATGTGCATGAAAGTTGGGCTGCTGGGGTTGGGAGGTGGGTGGGGAGGTGTGTGTGTGTGTGTGTGTGTGTGTGTGTGTGTGTGTGTGTGTGTGTGTGTGTGTGTGTGTGTGTTAGAGATTGCCAAGAGTCTAAGTTTTTGAGTTTTGACTGTGATTTCTCCTGGTTTTGCGCACAGAAAGAACCTGATTCAGCACGTGATGCAGTCATACCACCGAATGATGGGAAATAATGCTGTTCGAAACTTTCGAGTCACATACAAGAGGCACGTGCTCACCATGGATGACCTGTCCACCTTGTATGGCCAGAACTGGCTGAACGACCAGGTTATATTTCTTCAGCTGATTATTTAGATTCGGTGGGCTCTGACTGTGCATGTATTAATACCAGTACAAGGTGGTATTGTGATATTGAAAACTTTTAAAGCCTTATGCCAGTTTAAATTTAAATAATGCAATGGGTGGCTCAGTGGCTAGCGCTGCAGCTTCACTGCACCAGGGACCTGGGTTTGATTCCAGCCTCGGGAAACTGTCTGTGTGGAGTTTGCATGTTCTCCCCACATCTGCTTGGGTTTCCTCCGGGTGCTCTGGTCTCCCCCTCCAGCCCAGAGATGTGCAGGTTAGCGTGGATGGGCAACACTAAATTGTTCCATTGTGTCCAGGGTTGTGCAGGCTAGGTGGGTTAGGCATGGGAAATGCAGGGTTACTGGGATAGGGTAGGGGTGGGCTGCACTTCGGAGGGTCGGTGTGGACTCGATGGACCAAAGGGTCTGCTTCCACTCTGTATGGATTCAGTCATTCTAAAACCTGGCCTAGATAGTCACATGTAATGACGGTCATGCAACTACAGGGTTATTGTAAGAAGAAAACATTTATTTCACAAATGTCAGGGAAGGCAGGAGGGAAGCTGTAGAATTGAAGGCCGGGAGCATCAGCAAAGTAATATGAGGCAATGCCCTGGAGAGATTTGAAAGGCAAGAACTTTGGAGATGAGTCATTGAAGAATCAGGGAGGTTTCCCACCGTGTTTTGGGATAATTTGAAAGCAGAAGGTTAAAGCAAGGAGGTTTGGCTAGGAGACGGCTAACAGCCAGGCTTCTGAGTGATGTGACCATTTTGATGGCGGAGTTAGAAGCCAAGGTCAGCAGAGTTGCGGGCATGGAAGAAAGCGGGTTGGGAATACAAATTAGGCTTTGAGGATTGGGCACTACAACAATAGTCCTTAACTCCTGAAGAAGTGTGAATTAAAGCCAGCAGCAGCAGGTAAACTACTGGTGAGCTGCCTTATGATATTGGCAAGGTGATCATTTAACTCTGGCTATTGGAAGCAATTCTAAAATATGGGAAAGGCCTTTGATGAATAAAAGAGGGGGAGGGATGGATAAAGTATCTAGGTCAAACAGGAATTAATGTTTTGCTTGCCAATGTTGTTTAGAGGGTGGGGATTGTGGTGGTAGGGTCACACTAAAATCACAAAAGCTCATTCTATAGTCTTACCTCATACAGGAACAGGTGCCTCTCTTGATCTGTGGCAGAACCTGATTTGAGGTGCTTTGTCCCCATCTAAGCAAACAATGGGAAAAAACAATTAGCTTTGGATATAGGAACCGTGAAGATTACACTGGGATTTTCTTTCAGAGGGAGGAGGAAGAGAGTGAATGGATTTTTAAAAATTCATTCATGGGAAGTGGATGTTGCTGGCTACGCCAGCATTTGTTGCCTAACCCTAGGTGACTTGGAGGTGATGGTGGTGAGCTGCCAGTTTGAACTGTTGCAGTTTGTGTGATCTGGGGACACCCTTACTGTTGTTAGGGAGCAAATTCCAGGATTTTGGCCCAGTGACACTGAAAGACCATAATCTGTTTCTATGTCAGGATGGTGAGTGGCTTGGTGGGGAACTTATGGGGGTGGTGTTCCCGTATAGGTACTCCTATAGCAGCGATATACTCCTTTCAGGTAGTCGGTCACAGGCTTGGTGGGTCCTTTTCAGGGTGCTTGGTAAGTTGCTGACGTACATCTAGTAGATAATGCATATTGCTGCTACTGTCCCATCAGTGACGAAGGGGTGAATGTTGGTGGGCTGCTTTGTCCGGAATGGTGTCAAGCTTCTTCAGTGTTATCAGAACTGCACTCATCCAGACAAATGGCAAGTATTCCCTCACACTCCTGACTTTGTCTTGTTGATGATGGACAGGCTTTGAGGAGTCTGGAGATGAATTACTTGCTGCAGGATTCCTCCACTTTGACCTACTCCTGCAGCAACTGTATTAATTAGGCTAGTCCATTCAGTTTCTGGGCAGTGGTAACCCCTAGGGTGTTGATCAGGAAATGTTATAAAGTAATTTCTGGGGTAGTTCTTGGTGTTAGAGATGTGAGATTAAGTACTCTTCCTTGTTCTGCAGGTTATGAACATGTATGGAGACCTTGTTATGGACACAGTGCCTGATAAGGTGAGACAGTTCACTCAGTAATCCAAGCTATCAGGACTGGGGTGGGAGAGGTAGTGTGTGTAAACTTTAAACACTGACTACAGTAATATTTTGAATAAAGATAGAAAATGTTGGCAACATACTAAAGTTCCTGCTCTTTACTTTGAAAATCCTGAAGGGAGAGAGAATGGAAGAGGCAGTTGAGGGAAAATTCAGGTTAGTGGATCCGGCTTGCAGAGCACAACCATAGGACTGCAGATTCCTGTTTCCCATTGCTGTGCCCATTCCCAGATAATTCATAATAAAAAGATCTACTTTTACAACCAGTTGAAAGGTTGTGGAGATTTGCAGCATGGAAACAGGCCTGTTGGCCCAATTTACCCTGGCTATCCAATTGTCACAATTTAAACAAGTCCTATTTGCCTGCGTTTGGCCCATATCCCTTCATACCTATCGCATCCATGTACCTGCCCAAATGTTTCTTAAATGACAAAATTGTATTCGTTTTCACCACTACTTCTGGCAGCCTGTTCCAGACATTCACCACCTTCTGTGTGAAAAAAATGCCTCTCTGGACCTTTTTGTATCTGTCCCCTCTCATCTTAAACCTACCCTCTCAAGTTTTAGACTCCCTTACAGTAGGGAAGAGCTGTTAACTCTATATCAGGTGTTCAGTCTGTATGAGGTGAAAGGGTTTGGAATGAGAGCCAAAATTAAAACTTTGTTGGCCATCTTTGCCTCTTGGAATTGCAATGTTATGATCTTCTAATTCCATTTTTTTGCCAATCACCAGCTTCAATCTGTGTCTCTGCTTAATGACTGTCCAGCCATGAAAACAGTTTGTCCTTGTCTTATCTATCAAAGCCCCTCCTAGTCTTCCTTTTGAGCTTTGCTGTTTGAAGGAGAACAGCCCCATATTTTCCAGTCCCTCCTTCCTGGAACTGGGCTGGGAAAGCTCAGGTCAGATAGCATCAGTGGAAAGTTCCTGGTTAACATTTCAAGTCTATGATCTTCTGGTAAATCTCCCTTGCTCCCTTATTCTGAAGCTAAATATCTTGCTGGAAAGGTCTATTAGGGAAGAATAAAGATTTGTTGGAATGAGAAGTGAAAGACAAGATTTATTTGGCTTGCATGCTCTACATGAGAGAGGCTGGGTTGGGGTGAGCTGTTGGAGACTGTGGTGAGTGATTGAGTTGGGACAGTGGGTGTGATATTGCAGGGAGACCAGTCCCAAGTGAAGCTGTGTTTAAGAATTTTGCATCTGTTTTCTGTACTCAGGTTCACTTCTTCAACAGCTTTTTCTATGACAAGCTGAGAACCAAGGGATATGATGGCGTGAAGAGGTGGACTAAAAATGTAAGATTTCCCACCTAAACATGAGCTTTAGGTACGGCATGGATTGAAAACTGAGCAAAGCTCCATGTGACCTGTCCCTGAACTGCCAAGCCCACTGCATACAAGGCTAGCTGTGGAATGAAGCAAGTTTATAAGCCATTGCAATATTTAGATGGAATATTTTGATTTTGCTTAAACCTCCAAAAGAGTTCCCGTTATGCAAATATGAAATCTTCTTTCATTTCATTAGTGCTAAGGGGGAGATGATGAGATAGCCACTGGATAATAATCCAGAGGCCTGGACAAATGCACTGGGGGCATGACTTTACATTCCACCATTGCAGTTGGTGGAATTTAAATTCAGACCAGTGGTGAGCAGGGATCCATCACTGATTGCTGTAAAAACTTGTCTGGTTCACGAAATGTCTTTTAGGGAAGAACATCTGCCATACTAGCAAACAATTAAAGATGGGCAGTGAATGCTGGTTTTGTTAATGACATCCAAATTCTGGGGAAGAAAGAAAGAAAATAAAAGCTTTGTGGCTGTTTTTCCCACTCTGAAGGGGAGAGTTTGGAAATCAGTAATCCATTTCTAAATCCACTTTGTTACACTATTTATTATATTTTCTTCTTGTAGGTTGACATTTTTAACAAAGATCTGCTCTTGATCCCCATTCACCTGGAGGTCCACTGGTCACTGATCTCCGTTGATGTACGTGAGAAGACAATAACATACTTCGACTCCCAGCGAACCCTAAACAGGAGGTGCCCCAAGGTACAGGGACAAGGAACTGGTTCCTACCATCCAGCTCTGCGAACCTCCGAACTCACTCTTACTGCCTCGTGTGTGGCAAAGTACAATTGATGGCTTTATTTTCCCCGATATCTACATGGGAAGCTAAAAAGGATCAAAAGACAAACCCCTACACACGAATGCATGCAAACACACAAGAACTATATCCCCGTTTTACAGGGACAGACCTGTCCCCACCAGTGTTGTACCCAGTGTTATACAGGAACAGACCTGTCCCCACCAGTACTGTACCCCAGAGTTATACAGTGACAGACCTGTCCCCATCAGTACTGTACCCCAGTGTTATACAGTGACAGACCTGTCCCCACCAGTACTGTACCCCAGTGTTATACAGTGACAGACCTGTCCCCACCAGTGTTGTACCCAGTGTTATACAGGAACAGACCAGACCCCACCAGTACTGTACCCCAGAGTTATACAGTGACAGACCTGTCCCCATCAGTACTGTACCCCAGTGTTATACAGTGACAGACCTGTCCCCACCAGTACTGTACCCCAGTGTTATACAGTGACAGACCTGTCCCCACCAGTACTGTACCCCAGTGTTATACAGTGACAGACCTGTCCCCACCAGTACTGTACCCCAGTGTTATACAGTGACAGGCCTGTCCCCACCAGTACTGTACCCCAGTGTTATACAGGAACAGACCTGTCCCCACCAGTACTGCACCCCAGTGTTATACAGTGACAGACCTGTCCCCACCAGTACTGTACCCCAGGGTTATACAGGGACAGACCTGTCCCCACCAGTACTGTACCCCAGTGTTATACAGGAACAGACCAGACGCCACCAGTACTGTACCCCAGTGTTATACAGGAACTGACCAGACCCCACCAGTACTGTACCCCAGTGTTATACAGGGACTGGGATGTCCCCACCAGTACTGCCCCCAAGTGTTATACAGTGACAGACCTGTCCCCACCAGTACTGTACCCCAGTGTTATACCGTGACAGACCTGTCCCCACCAGTACTGTACCCCAGGGTTATACAGGGACAGACCTGTCCCCACCAGTACTGTACCCCAGGGTTATACAGGGACAGACCTGTCCCCACCAGTACTGTACCCCAGTGTTATACAGGAACTGACCAGACCCCACCAGTACTGTACCCCAGTGTTATACAGGGACTGGGATGTCCCCACCAGTACTGCCCCCAAGTGTTATACAGTGACAGACCTGTCCCCACCAGTACTGTACCCCAGTGTTATACAGTGACAGACCTGTCCCCACCAGTACTGTACCCCAGTGTTATACAGGAACAGACCAGACGCCACCAGTACTGTACCCCAGTGTTATACAGGAACTGACCAGACCCCACCAGTACTGTACCCCAGTGTTATACAGGAACAGACCAGACGCCACCAGTACTGTACCCCAGTGTTATACAGGAACTGACCAGACCCCACCAGTACTGTACCCCAGTGTTATACAGGAACAGACCGGTCCCCACCAGTACTGTACCCAGTGTTATAAAGTGACAGACCTGTCCCCAACAGTCCTGTACCCCTGTGTTATACACTGACAGACCTGTCCCCACCAGTACTGTACCCCAGAGTTATACAGTGACAGACCTGTCCCCATCAGTACTGTACCCCAGTGTTATACAGTGACAGACCTGTCCCCATCAGTACTGTACCCCAGTGTTATACAGGAACAGACCAGACGCCACCAGTACTGTACCCCAGTGTTATACAGGAACTGACCAGACCCCACCAGTACTGTACCCCAGTGTTATATAGGAACAGACCAGACGCCACCAGTACTGTACCCCAGTGTTATACAGGAACTGACCAGACCCCACCAGTACTGTACCCCAGTGTTATACAGGAACAGACCGGTCCCCACCAGTACTGTACCCAGTGTTATAAAGTGACAGACCTGTCCCCAACAGTCCTGTACCCCTGTGTTATACACTGACAGACCTGTCCCCACCAGTACTGTACCCCAGAGTTATACAGTGACAGACCTGTCCCCATCAGTACTGTACCCCAGTGTTATACAGTGACAGACCTGTCCCCATCAGTACTGTACCCCAGTATTATACAGTGACAGAACTGTCCCCACCAGTACTGTACCCCAGAGTTATACAGTGACAGACCTGTCCCCACCAGTACTGTACCCCAGAGTTATACAGTGACAGACCTGTCCCCATCAGTACTGTACCCCAGTATTATACAGTGACAGCAGTGTTATACAGGGACTGGGATGTCCCCACCAGTACTGCCCCCAAGTGTTATACAGTGACAGACCTGTCCCCACCAGTACTGCACCCCAGTGTTATACAGTGACAGACCTGTCCCCACCAGTACTGCCCCCAAGTGTTATACAGTGACAGACCTGTCCCCACCAGTACTGTACCCCAGTGTTATACAGGAACAGACCTGTCCCCACCGATACTGTACCCCCAGTTTTATACAGGGACAGACCTGTCCACACCAGTACTGTACCCCAGTGTTATACAGTGACAGACCTGTCCACACCAGTACCGTACCCCAGTGTTATACAGTGACAGACCTGTCCTCACCAGTACTGTACCCCAGTGTTACACAGTGACAGTCCTGTCCCCACCAGTACCGTACCCCAGTGTTATAGAGGAACAGACCAGACCCCACCAGTACTGTACCCCAGTGTTATACAGTGACAGATCTGTCCCCACCAGTACTGTACCCCAGTGTTATACAGTGACAGGCCTGTCCCCACCAGTACTGTACCCTAGTGTTATACACTGACAGACTTGTCCCCACCAGTACTGTACCCCAGTGTTACACAGTGACAGACCTGTCCCCACCAGTACTGTACCCCAGAGTTATACAGTGACAGACCTGTCCCCACCAGTACTGTACCCCAGTGATATACAGGGACTGGCCTGTCCCCACCAGTACTGCACCCCAGTGTTATACAGTGACAGGCCTGTCCCCACCAGTACCATACCCCAGTGTTATACAGTGACAGACCTGTCCCCACCAGTACTGTACCCCAGAGTTATACAGGGACTGGCCTGTCCCCACCACTACTGTACCTCAGTGTTATACAGGAACAGGCCTGTCCCTACCAGTACTGTACCCCAGTGTTATACAGGAACAGACGTGTCCCCACCAGTACTGTACCACAGTGTTATACAGTGACAGACCTGTCCCCACCATGACTGTACCTCAGTGTCATACAGGGACTGGTCTGTCCCCACCAGTACTGTACCCCAGTGTTATACAGTGACAGACCTGTCCCCAACAGTCCTGTACCCCTGTGTTATACAGTGACAGACCTGTCCCCACCATGACTGTATCCCAGTGTTATACAGGAACAGACCTGTCCCCACCAGTACTGTACCCCAGTGTTATACAGGGACTGGCCTGTCCCCACCAGTACTGTACCCCAGTGTTATACAGGGACTGGCCTGTCCCCACCAGTACTGCACCCCAGTGTTATACAGGGACTGGCCTGTCCCCACCAGTACCGTACCCCAGTGTTATACAGTGACAGACCTGTCCCCACCAGTACCGTACCCCAGTGTTATACAGGAACAGACCTGTCCCCACCAGTACTGTACCCCAGTGTTATCCAGTGACAGACCTGTCCCCACCAGTACTGCACCCCAGTGTTATACAGTGACAGACCTGTCCCCACCAGTACTGCACCCCACTGTTATAGTGACAGGCCTGTCCCCACCAGTACCATACCACAGTGTTATACAGGGACAGGCCTGTCCCCACCAGTACTGTACCCCAGTGTTATACAGTGACAGACCTGTCCCCACCAGTACCGTACCCCAGTGTTATACAGTGACAGACCTGTCCCCACCAGTACCGTACCCCAGTGTTATACAGTGACAGACCTGTCCTCACCAGTACTGTACCCCAGGGTTATACAGTGACAGACCTGTCCCCACCAGTACCGTACCCCAGTGTTATACAGTGACAGACCTGTCCCCACCAGTACCGTACCCCAGTGTTATACAGGAACAGACCTGTCCCCACCAGTACTGTACCCCAGTGTTATCCAGTGACAGACCTGTCCCCACCAGTACTGCACCCCAGTGTTATACAGTGACAGACCTGTCCCCACCAGTACTGCACCCCACTGTTATAGTGACAGGCCTGTCCCCACCAGTACCATACCCCAGTGTTATACAGGGACAGGCCTGTCCCCACCAGTACTGTACCCCAGTGTTATACAGTGACAGACCTGTCCCCACCAGTACCGTACCCCAGTGTTATACAGGAACAGACCTGTCCCCACCAGTACTGTACCCCAGTGTTATACAGTGACAGACCTGTCCCCACCAGTACCGTACCCCAGTGTTATACAGGAACAGACCTGTCCCCACCAGTACTGTACCCCAGTGTTATACAGTGACAGACCTGTCCCCACCAGTACTGTACCCCAGTGTTATACGGTGACAGACCTGTCCCCACCAGTACTGTACCCCAGTGTTATCCAGTGACAGACCTGTCCCCACCAGTACTGCACCCCAGTGTTATACAGTGACAGACCTGTCCCCACCAGTACTGCACCCCACTGTTATAGTGACAGACCTGTCCCCACCAGTACCGTACCCCAGTATTATACAGTGACAGATCTGTCCCCACCAGTACTGTACCCCAGTGTTATCCAGTGACAGACCTGTCCCCACCAGTACTGCACCCCAGTGTTATACAGTGACAGACCTGTCCCCACCAGTACTGTACCCCAGTGTTATACAGTGACAGACCTGTCCCCACCAGTACCGTACCCCAGTGTTATACAGGAACAGACCTGTCCCCACCAGTACCGTACCCCAGTATTATACAGTGACAGATCTGTCCCCACCAGTACTGTACCCCAGTGTTATCCAGTGACAGACCTGTCCCCACCAGTACTGCACCCCAGTGTTATACAGTGACAGACCTGTCCCCACCAGTACTGCACCCCAGTGTTATACAGTGACAGACCTGTCCCCACCAGTACTGCACCCCACTGTTATAGTGACAGGCCTGTCCCCACCAGTACCATACCCCAGTGTTATACAGTGACAGACCTGTCCCCACCAGTACTGTACCCCAGTGTTATACAGGAACAGACCTGTCCTCACCAGTACTGTACCCCAGTGTTATACAGTGACAGACCTGTCCCCACCAGTACTGTACCCCAGTGTTATACAGGAACAGACCTGTCCCCACCAGTACTGTACCCCAGGGTTATACAGTGACAGACCTGTCCCCACCAGTACTGTACCCCAGTGTTATCCAGTGACAGACCTGTCCCGACTAGTCCTGGACCCAGCGTTATACAGTGACAGACCTGTCCCCACCAGTACTGTCCCCCAGTGTTATACAGTGACAGACCTGTCCCCACCAGTACCGTATCCCAGGGTTATACAGTGACAGACCTGTCCCCACCAGAACTGTACCCCAGTGTTATACCGTGACAGACCTGTCCCCACCAGTACTGTCCCCCAGTGTTATACAGTGACAGACCTGTCCCCACCAGTACTGTACCCCAGAGTTATACAGTGACAGACCTGTCCCCACCAGTACCGTATCCCAGGGTTATACAGTGACAGACCTGTCCCCACCAGAACTGTACCCCAGTGTTATACCGTGACAGACCTGTCCCCACCAGTACTGTCCCCCAGTGTTATACAGTGACAGACCTGTCCCCACCAGTACCGTATCCCAGTGTTATACAGTGACAGACCTGTCCCCACCAGTACCGTATCCCAGGGTTATACCGTGACAGACCTGTCCCCACCAGTACTGTCCCCCAGTGTTATACAGTGACAGACCTGTCCCCACCAGTACTGTCCCCCAGGGTTATACAGTGACAGACCTGTCCCCACCAGAACTGTACCCCAGTGTTATACGGTGACAGACCTGTCCCCACCAGTACTGTACCCCAGTGTTATCCAGTGACAGACCTGTCCCCACCAGAACTGTACCCCAGTGTTATACATTGACAGACCAGTCCCCACTAGTATTGTACCCCAGTGTTATACAGTGACAGACCTGTCCCCACCAGAACTGTACCCCAGTGTTATACAGTGACAGACCTGTCCCCACCAGAACTGTACCCCAGTGTTATACAGTGACAGACCTGTCCCCACCAGTACTGTACCCCAGTGTTATACATTGACAGACCTGTCCCCACCAGTACTGTACCCCAGTGTTATACAGTGACAGACCTGTCCCCACCGGTACTGTACCCCAGTGTTATACAGTGACAGACCTGTCCCCACCAGAACTGTACCCCAGTGTTATACAGTGACAGACCTGTCCCCACCAGAACTGTACCCCAGTGTTATACTGTGACAGACCTGTCCCCACCAGAACTGTACCCCAGTGTTATACCGTGACAGACCTGTCCCCACCAGTACTGTCCCCCAGTGTTATACAGTGACAGACCTGTCCCCACCAGTACCGTATCCCAGTGTTATACAGTGACAGACCTGTCCCCACCAGTACCGTATCCCAGGGTTATACAGTGACAGACCTGTCCCCACCAGTACCGTATCCCAGGGTTATACATTGACAGACCTGTCCCCACCAGTACTGTCCCCCAGTGTTATACAGTGACAGACCTGTCCCCACCAGTACCGTATCCCAGTGTTATACAGTGACAGACCTGTCCCCACCAGTACCGTATCCCAGGGTTATACAGTGACAGACCTGTCCCCACCAGTACCGTATCCCAGGGTTATACATTGACAGACCTGTCCCCACCAGAACTGTACCCCAGTGTTATACATTGACAGACCAGTCCCCACTAGTATTGTACCCCAGCATTGTACAGCAACACACCTGTCCCCACGAGTACTCTGGTGATAAACTGGGAGTGCTACCCAGTTTTTAGCAAGCATAGTCTAACTATATGTGGGATAAGTAGTGATGTGAACTGGTTGAGGTTTACAATGGAAGATCTGAGGTTGATGTTTTAAAGCAATCTGAATTTCCGTTTCCCTTTTAGCATATTGGGAAGTACCTCCAGGCAGAGGCCATCAAAAAGAACCGCCAGGACTTCTATGATGACTGGAAAGGATATTTCAAAATGGTGGGTCGCCTGCAAATTCCGTTTCGGGAATTGAGTAGTTAACCTTCATGATATGTGAGGGAAGAGTCATGAAAGACTGTTTGTGGAGTGCCCAGGAGAAAGAACAAGGAACTTACAAAAAAAGTCAAGAGATGAGACATGCTGATATTTTTCATTTCAAAAACAAGTATTGGGTTAGCTACACAGTAAAGCTCACTCTATACTGTCCAGTGCAAAAACTCCCAGGAGATGGACAGCACGGGGTTGCATACATGGTAAAGATTCATCTACACTGTCCCCAATCAAACACTCCCAGGACAGGGACAGCAATGGGGTTAGTTAGAGTAAAGGTCTCTCCACACTGTCCTCATCAAAAGGAAGGTTGCTTTTCAGACTGGAGGCCTGTGACCAGTGAGGTGTCGCAAGGATCGGTGCTGGGTCCACTACTTTTCAGCATTGATATAAATGATTTGGATGTGAACTTAAAAGATATAGTTAGTTAGTTTGCAGATGGCACCAAAATTGGAGGTGTAGTGGACGGAGAAGAAGGTTATCTCAGAATACAACAGAATCTTGTTCAGATGGGCCAATAGGCTGAGGATTAGCAAATGGAGTTTAATTTAGATAAATGCAAGGTGCTGTATTTTGGAAAGGCAAATCAGGACAGGACTTAGACATTTAATGGTAAGGTCCTGGGGAGTGTTGCTGAACAAGGAGACCTTGGAGTGCAGGTTCACAGTTCCTTGAAAGTAGAGTTGGAGATAGATAGGATAGTGCAGAAGGTGTTTAGTATGCTTTCATTTCTTGGTTAGAGCATTGAGTATGAGAGTTGGGAGGTCATTCGTTAGGCCACTTTTGGAATATTACCATTGCCATTCTGATCTCCTTCCTATTGACAGGGTTCAGAAAAAATTTACAAAGATGTGGCTGGGTTTGAGGATTTGAGCTATTGGGAAAGGCTGAACAGGCTGGGGCTGTTTTCCCTGGAGCGTCGGAGGCTGAGGGGTGACCTTATAGAGGTTTATAAAATCATGAGGGGCATGGATAGGATAAACAGACAAGGTTTTTTCCCTGGGGTTGGGGAGTCCAGAACTAGAGGGCATAGGTTTAGGGTGAGAAGTAAAAGATGAAAACGGAACCTAAGAGGCATACAGGATGGTGCATGGATGGAATGAGCTGCCAGAGGAAGTGGTGGAGGCTGGTACAATTACACCATTTAAAAGGCATCTGGATGGGTATATGAACAGGAAGGGTTTAGAGGGATATGGGCAAAGTGTAGGCAAATGGGACTAGAGTAATTTAGTCTGGTTCCATGCCGTACATCTCTGTGGGATCTTGGTCAGCGCACACTGATGACATTAGGAGAAAGTGAGGACTGCAGGTGCTGGAGATCAGAGTCGAGTGTGTGGTGCTGGAAAAGTACAGCAGGTCAGGCAACATGCGAGGAGCAGGAGAATCAACACTTCTGGCAAAAGCCCTTCATCAGGAAAGACGCACCTCATTCCTTACGAAGGGCTTTTGCCCAAAGTATTGATTCTCCTGCTTCTTGGATGCTGCCTGACTGCTGTGCTTTTCCAGCACCACATACTCTTCACTGATGATGCTACCTAGTATGTTGACGAAACGTCTGAAACCAAACCTTCCAGCTCAGCAAACAAACTCATATCTAGCATCTTTATGACTCCGGGGACAGGATCAGCACAGGGTCAGATACAGAGTAAAATCATTTCTACATGTTCCCCCCCTCCATCAAACCCTCCCAGGATAGGGACAGCATGGGGTTAGTTACAGAGTAAAGCTCCCTCTACACTGTCACCTCATCAAACACTCCCAGTACAGGGACAGGACAGGGTTAGATATAGAGTAAAGCTCCCTTTACACTGTCCTCCATCAAACACTCCCAGGGACAGGGGCAGCACGGGGTTAGATACAGAGTAAAGCTATTTCTACACTGTACTTATCAAACCCTCCCAGGACAGGGACAGCACACTTCCAGGATGATTACAGCAGTGTTCAATATAGAATAGAGTCTTAGCTTTTAACCTGAGAAACCCAGGTGAAGACACAGGAACCTGAATGCTGTAAGGGCTCCCTCAAATATCCCGCCATTACCTCTCCAAATCTTTTCTGTCTTTTCCCTGCATCTTTGTTTGTTCCTTTAACTGACCATTCTGCAGATACTGTAAAACTCAGCAGGACAAGGACATTTGTATCATTCATGTCTCTGGGCTTGGAGATGGGGTATTGGATAAGCCCAGTTTGTGTCAAATTAAAAGCTGATCCAGTGCTGAAAGAGGCGACCCCCCCACATCCACACCCACACGCACCAATTCTCTGAGGAGTTGCTCACGAGACCGACTGGTATTTATCAGATGTCTTGTCCTTAGGTACTTTTTGACTGAGTGCTGTAGCAAGGTGATCTGCTTTCGGTCTGTGTGACTGAGAGGGTATAATTACATTTCAAACATTAAAGACTTCAAAAAAATTATTCAGCTTTTGAATTGTAGATAAAACATCAGTTTTGTGGATTATTAATTATTTGTGAGATGTGACTTGTCAACGAGAAGGCCAGCATGTATTGTCCGTGTGTAATTGACCTTGAGGATGAAGTGGTGAGTGATGTTCTTAAACCTCTGTGGTGTTGGTACAGCTGCCTTGCCCTTGTATAAAGAGTTGCAGCGTTTTCAGCCAGTGACTTGGAAGAAACAGGTGATATATTTCCAACCATCTTTAACATTGTTGAATCCAGGCTGTAAAAAATCGGGAAGTTTCATTAATGTTGCACTCTATCCGATTTTAAAAAATAATGATTTAAGATGATTGGCAAAAGAACTAGAGACAGTTATAAAGAAACACTTTCTCAAACGACAAATTTGTTGTGATCTGGAATGCACTCCTGAGAAGGCAGTGGAAGCAGTTGTAATTTTCAAACGGACATTGGATAAATAATTGAAGGGAGAGAATTGACAGGGCAATGGGGAATGGGATAAATTAAATAGTTCTTTCACAGAATCAGCACCGACACGATGTGCTGTATGATCATTAATAAAACACTGCTGCACAATGATGTGGGCAAGGATTACAAAAAGAAATTTGCATGAAACGTTCTTTGCCCAAAATGAAAATATCAACTTCTTAAAGCAAATAATTTCTTCCACTTTGGTGTGGATGGTTGGTCGGGCACTGTTTATTACTTGGCTGGAACTCTAACCACCCAATAATGATTGCCTTTTCAAATCGGGTTTTACTTACTCCGTCCTTTACAATATATTGTAACGACTGCTACTGAAAGAACAGTGACTGCTCCCTTCATTCCCTTCCTCCACATCCTCTCAAACATAAAGAGTCATTGTCACAAGTGGTCAGCCTTTAACAGAAGATTCTGATGTCCGGGATACTGAGATTTTGATTTGGTTGCCAAGATGATGACATTCAGTATCTTATAAGCTACATTCAAGTATTCCGTTCAGATGATATCCCTAATCAGTGATTACTCAAATGCATCTGGGGCTTCCCATGCCAGTTTGTTCCACCATCCACTTCCATATTTAATGAGCGTACATCCAACCTTCCCATTCTGGGGTTTGTGGTACATTTGTAGCTCCAGCTATTCCTGCTGTCTCTTGTGGATTTTGTTTTCTTTTGTAAAGGGAAGGGAGTGGTTAGCAGGGTAATTCAGCAATTGTGGGAAATGAATGTGTACTATATATCTCATCTTGTGGCAAGTTCCATTTGGGTATCTGCACATGGTGACAGTGAAATCTGGAGGTGACTATATGGCTGCAGCATCAGACTTAAATCCTCAAACACAATGGAGCATTAATGAGAGTGCTTTATCAGGATGAGGTTAGGCCCATTGTGAAATCCAGTGTTGTACCATCTATGTTCATTTAATCCAAGTTATTTTTAAAAGTAACAATTCTGTTGTTGGTCTGTTATTAATTGATCCATTAGCTTCCTGTTTCTACACACTGAGTCTGCTCTGCCATTCAATCATGGCTATATGTTTCTCAACACTTGCCTTTTCGCTCTAACCTTTGATTCCCTTACTAATCAGGAACCTATTTATCATTAGGAGGGATTTTAATATTTGTGATGTGCACTCACGAGTAATGTTCTCTGCATGTGTTATAAAGTTACTTTTGACTTTGGGATTGCAGCTATAAAGTAATTTGCTTCACTTTCCTTTTCAGAATGTCGCAAGGCAAAACAATGACAGTGATTGTGGAGCTTTTGTACTTCAGGTGTGTGAAACAACAGTTTGTTGATTAAAAAACAAATCCCTTCAAATCTGTTTGGCCACAACGTTAGATACTGGCTTTTCTATATTTTGACTCCATCTGGCTATCTTGGTTCTACACGCCCATACAACAAAACTTTAAATGCTTCAATTAATTCATCCCGAGCTTTCAATTTTCAAGGGAATACATGTCTAGTGTATGTAACCTGTCCTTGTAATACAATATAATAACACTTAAGAAAAGACTCATTGGTCCATAGATCTTGTCTTCTGTTGCTGTTGTCTGGCCTGACTGCTTTTAGTAATAAAGGTGTCACACAGGTCCCTTGTTAATCCGCTACAATAATGCTGTTCAAATGCATTAAAACATGGGTTGTCAATGTCCTAGGTGAAATCTGTCAGGGGCAGCAGCCCATCAGTTTTGCTAGGACTGGTTGAAAATGACTTTGTTATCAGATTGCCTAATTGCTGTTCTTCTCAATCTCCCTTTAGCTGCTCCAGTAGAAGCTTTATCTCCAAAGCCATTGATATCTAGCCCTCATTCTTTTCAGGGCAGCTTGCTCTAAGCCAATAAAAATGCTTTTATTTAAGTATGATTTGTTGTCTGAGCAGTGAGTTGGTTAGGTTTGACCATATATTGATTTTACTCAAAGGGCATGCTTAGCTTCTTTTTGCATATTGGTATTTTGAGGTCAATCCACTTTTCATTAATGTATTAGCCCTGCCTTGGAGGACAACCACACCAATCTTCAAGTAATCTACAGTTTTTTGCAAATTTACACGTCATATTAAAATATGGTAGCACAACATTTTTGGCACCCTGCTTTCAAACAAAGAACCATTGAAATGGTTTGGGGCAGAAAAATGGCCTCTCCGCCTATTGTACCATAACAGTCCTTCAGATGCCAATCCAGGTACCCTTTAAACAAGCTGAGGGTTTAGGCCTTCACCACCAAACTGGGCAGTAAATTCCAAATACCCCACAAGTTCTCCTCATGTCTTTGTCTAATCCAAGTTCATTCTAATATTATGGTCACTGTTGTAAACGATAGCTACCTTTATTGACTGACTCGTCACTATTCTTTTCACAAAAGCAAACTCCACATACAACAGCTCTGTTTCCCATTTGGGCCTGGGCAGTTATGAGCCTGGCTTATAGAAATGGTCATGTGTGCCATTATAAAGATGGGCAAGGAACCTCTTGGACAAATGACTGCAGCATCCAACTAGTTAATAGTCTTTCACTGTAAGTAGAAGATGCCTGATGCAAAATGTTCAGAGCATATGGTGGGCAAGTTGTTGGAGGGAAAGATTTATATGTATTTGGATAGGCAAGGACTGATTTGGGATAATCAACATGGCTTTGTGCATGGGAAATTATGCCTCACTAACTTGATTGAGTTTTTTGAAAAAGTAATGAAGAGGACTGATGAGAACAGAGCGGTGGACGTGATCTTCAGGAAGGCATTTGACAAGGTTTCTCATGGTAGACTGATTAGCAAGGTTAGATCACATGGAATACAGGGAGAACTAGCCATTAGGATACAGAACTGGATCAAAGGTAGAAGACAGAGGGTGGTGGTGGAGGGTTGCTTTTCAAACTGGAGGCCTGTGACCAGTGGAGTGCCACAAGGATTGGTGCTGGGTCCACTGCATCTCGTCATTTATATAAGTGATTGGATGTGAACAGAGGAGGCATATTTGGTAAGTTTGCAGATGACACCAAAATTGGAGGTGTAGTGGACAGCAAAGAAGGTTACCTGAGAGTACAATGGGATCTTGATCAGATGGGCCAATTGGCTGAGGAGTTTAATTTAGATAAATGTGAGGTGCTAGATTTTGGAAAGGGAAATCAGGGCAGGACTTAATGGTAAGGTCCTGGGGAGTGTTGCTGAACAAAGAGACCTTGGAGTGCAGGTTCATAGCTCCTTGAAAGTGGAGTGGCAGGTAGATAGGTTAGTGAAGAAGGCGTTTGGTATGCTTTCCTTTATTGGTGAGAACATTGAGTACAGGAGTTGGGAGGTCATGTTGCACCTATCCAGGACATTGGTTGGGCCACTTTTGAAATATTTTGTGCAATTCTGGTCTCTCTGCTATAGGAAGGATGCTATTAAACTTGAAAGGGTTCAGTAAAGATTTACAAAGATGTTGCCTGGTTGGAGGGTTTGACCTTTTGGGCGAGGCTGAATAGGCTGGGGCTGTTTTCCCTGGAGTGTTGGAGGCTGAGAAGTGACCTTATAGCGGTTTTTAAAATCATGAGGGGC
This sequence comes from Chiloscyllium plagiosum, assembly GCF_037043375.1. Taxonomy (NCBI): domain Eukaryota; kingdom Metazoa; phylum Chordata; class Chondrichthyes; order Orectolobiformes; family Hemiscylliidae; genus Chiloscyllium; species Chiloscyllium plagiosum. Next base: position 4,120,931 of record NW_028270182.1, read on the forward strand.
AAGAATAGGGTAAATAGATAAAGGTCTTTTCCCTGGGTTTGGGGAGTCTAGAACTAGAGAGCATAGGTTTAAGGTGAGAGGGGAAGATTTAAAAGGGACCTAAGGAGCAACGTTTTCACACAAAGGGTGGTGTGTGCTAGAGGAAGGGGTGGAGGCTGGTACAGTTACAGCATCCAGTCCCTGTACACCTCCATACCCCATCACGAAGGACTCAAAGCCCTCTGCTTCTTCCTTTCCTGCCGTACCAACCAATACCCTTCCACTGACACCCTCCTTCGACTGACTGAACTGGTCCTCACCCTGAACAACTTCTCTTTCCAATCGTCTCACTTCCTCCAAACCAAAGGAGTAGCCATGGGCACCCGCATGGGCCCCAGCTATGCCTGCCTCTTCGTAGGATATGTGAAACAGTCCATCTTCCGCAGCTACACTGGCACCACCCCCCACCTTTTCCTCCGCTGCATCGATGACTGTATCGGCGCTGCCTCGTGCTCCCACGAGGAGGTTGAACAGTTCATCCACTTTACCAACACCTTCCACCCCGACCTCAAATTTACCTGGACTGTCTCAGACTCCTCCCTCCCTTTCCTAGACCTTTCCATTTCTATCTCAGGCAACCGAATCAACACGGACTTTTACTATAAACCGACCGACTCCCACAGTTACCTAGACTACACCTTCTCCCACCCTGCCCCCTATAAAAGCGCCATCCCATATTCCCAATTCCTTTGTCTCCGCCGCATCTGCTCCCAGGAAGACCAGTTCCAATACCGTACAACCCAGATGGCCTCCTTCTTCAAAGACCACAATTTCCCCCCCGACGTGGTCAACGATGCCCTCCACCGCATCTCCTCCACTTCCCGCTCCTCCGCCCTTGAGCCCTGCCCCTCCAACCGCCACCAGGACAGAACCCCACTAGTCCTCACCTACCACCCCACCAACCTCCATATACAGCGTATCATCTGCCGTCATTTCCGCCACCTCCAAACGGACTCCACCACCACGGATATATTTCCCTCCCCTCCCCTCCCCGAAAAGACCATTCCCTCAGTGACTCCCTCGTCAGGTCCATACCCCCCACCAACCCAACCTCCACTCCCGGCACCTTCCCCTGCAACCACAGGAAGTTCAAAACTTGCGCCCACACCTCCCCCCTTATTTCCCTCCAAGGCCCCAAGGGATCCTTCCATATCCGCCACAAATTCACCTGCACCTCCACACATATCATTTACTGCATCCGCTGCACCCGATGTGGCCTCCTCTATATTGGGGAGACAGGCTGCCTACTTGCAGAACGTTTCAGAGAACACCTCTGGGACACCCGGACCAACCAACCCAACCACCCTGTGGCTCAACACTTCAACTCCCCCTCCCACTCCACCAAGGACATAGCAATATGACGGTTGGAGGAAGAGCGCCTCCTCTTCGGCCTAGGAACCCTCCAACCACAAGGGATGAACTCAGATTTATCCAGTTTCCTCATTTCCCCTCCCCCCATCTTGTCTCAGTCAAATCCCTCGAACTCAGCACCGCATTCCTAACCTGCAATCTTCTTCCTGACCTCTCCGCCCCCACCCCCACTCCGGCCTATCACCCTCACCTTGATCTTCTTCCACCTATCGCATTTCCAACGCCCCTCCCCCAAGTCCCTCCTCCCTAACTTTTATCTTAGCCTGCTGGACACACTTTCCTCATTCCTGAAGAAGGGCTTATGCCCGAAACGTCGATTCTCCTGCTCCTTGGATGCTGCCTGACCTGCTGCGCTTTTCCAGCAACACATTTTCAGCACAGTTACAGCATTTAAAAGGCATATGGATAGGTACATGAATAGGAAGAGTTTAGAGGGATATGGGGCAAGTGCTGGCAAATGAAAGAAGCAAGAAGTGAACTTAGTCAGTTTTCTACATTGGCCATGTAGAAAACTGACTAAGTTCATTTCTTGCCTCTTTCATTCCATTTTGGTTTGAGGCTGGATCCACCAGGCTAGCTCATGAAACTCTTTATACAATGAACTGATGTTAAACTCAGACCATCAGGAGAGCCAAGGTTTTTTTGGAGCGGAAATGAGCAGAATGCTTATTCTTATGTGGAAGAGCATTCACTATAGGTTGTCACTAAGGTAGTCACCTCATTACTATTGGAACTGGTTGAGGTGAATAGAAGGGAACAAAGGATTACAATGGTCAATTTAAATGAGGGTAAATGGGAGGAGCTTTCAATGAGGTTGGGACTAGTTGGTGCCAAAGAGAACATAATCAAAGTATTTAAAAACCTAAATGTGCAGCTTTGCTAAAGTTATGTATGTGTTGTTTCAGTTCTGTAAGTGTCTGGCTCTGGGACAACCGTTCAGCTTCACCCAGCAGGACATGCCCAAGCTCCGGCGCCAGATCTATAAGGAACTTTGCAACTGCAAGCTGATTGTGTGAAGAGCTTGCTCCCAGAAGTTGGTCGACACAAGCCTAACATTGGGTGACTGACCAGACAAACGCACCCTTTTGTGAACAATACGAAGACGGCACAAGTTAAGAAGGCTTGATTCAACAATTCTGGTCTTCAAATGTGTTGAAACATGAAATTTTTTTTCCCCTTTTTTAAACAAGCAAACTTTTTTTTTCTATGCCATATTTTTTCAATTATTTAAGTGTTGTTCAAATTTGAAATTCTGGTTACCTATGTTGTATTATTAAACCAGGATCACAGCACTAAACGGCTGCAATGGATTTATGTGAAGGCATTTGGGTATTTAGCATCTTTAAAGCAGTCTATTAGCTGGCCTGTGAACTAGGGGAGGAAGTGATTATGCAGGATCGGTGACTCTCCATGTGGACTGTCAGGTTTTAGTTCCAAGGCTTGTCACTTGGGATTATTTTCTATGAGCTCTCAGTCAGCAGCTTACACAAAGTGGCTTGGTGCAGAGATGTCTCCCATTTTTGGGATTGTTAGGAGACCGAGCATGGTGCTGTCTGTTTTCTATGGCTACACTGACATTATTGCCCCCACATAGTCATGGAGAGGTTGTGGCCTACTGCTGTGGGGTAGGGTTAGGAGGGGAGTAAGCCGTCTTCGATACCTGTGAAGCTTTTGAGTAAAACAAAAGGTTGCATCTATTGAAATTCAGTCAAATTAACTTGAAAGTGATGGTTAGTCACTGTCCAAATCCACCAAATCCTCTTAAAGACGTTGTTTGGTGTTTTGTTCTGTTTGGTGTCTTTTTTCAGTTTGTATGTTTTAAAAAAAAGCTGGGACTTAATATTGTGACCAAAATGTGGATTTGTAAGGCTTTTGGGTTTGCTTTTGAATGAAGAAGGAAAATGCAGTAGCCTGACACGATAAACCTCATGTACCTCACTAACTGCGTGTGGTAGCAATGTGCAACAGTGTGATGCCCCAACACCCATAATAAAAATCTGATTGGTTACATCATAACTCTCGCCAAGCATCCTTCTAAGTGTCCATACAGTTCAGTTTTAACATGTTAGTATTGTGTTTCTGTATGAAGAATATAGGGTGTTTAGTTGTGTTGGGGTTAGGGAGTTGATGGAATATCAGTTTTACTTGAAATCTTCGTTATCAAATGAATTCAGCATGATAAGCATTAAATGATTACCTTTTGCCTGTTCCCCATCTCACGCTACTTAGTATGGGTTTAAAAAATAAAATATTGGATAGCTTTTCATCTTTTATTTAAAGTTCCTGGTGTGAATTCAAAATGATGGTAGCATTTTGGCTGTGATTGCACTTGTCCATGTTTGCAGTCTATGGTAATGTCTGACCGATAGCTCCATCCCAGATTTAATTAATGAAATATGTTTTGTGGTGTCTTCTTTGCCAATCTGAACGCCAGTTCCTTGAACAGTTTGGGCATTGCTAGCACCTCCTATTGTCACCCCCAAAGGCAGAGGTACAGAGCAACACTGCTCACTTTACCTTTTCATCCCCCGGGTTCAAGTTCAAACACACAGACCAAGAAAATGAAGGATTCTTCTGTCTGCTGCCTGCATAGCACTTCTGTAAAGCAAAGCAGAGAGACGTGAGCATGGGTGCTTACTTTTGAATGAACAACCTCACTCAATCCAGAAATGGAAATGTCAGTAGGGATTGCTGTACCATGATAAAATTGAAGGGACTTCTCTTGGGACAGGGTTGAGGGAGCTTTGTTTGGTATAAGTCCATGCTGTATCTAACTTGTGAGTTCTTGATAATAGCTGCCAGTGGGAAAGTATTCCATCTCTCAGTACTGGAAAGCTCAATCATTGAAATTTAAACTGGTAGAAAGGCAGTGTCAGCTATTCTTGGAAAGTGTTCAGTACGTGTATTTAACATGCTGTGGTGTTTTGTGCATTTGCTGTTCAATCTGGCTGCTTCATGAAGGGAATGAGGGGTTTTAAAAGGCACGGAGTTAATCTTGAAACCCTATTATATCTAGAGATGGAAAGATGAAGGCTCAGTGAGATAATTCAAAGGCCTAAGATTTTATTTTGGGCTAATTCTGTGCCAAAACTGATACTGATTTTACACCCCGTGTACTCTTCCAGTGACTATTTATTAATAAGCTCAGTTTTTGATTAGAGATATTAGTCAGATTCTATTGCCTAATTTTAGGGACTTTGGGAGATACGCCTCCTGCATTTTGAAACTCAATCATTCTGTGACCTGAATCTTCATAACACAAGTATTTCCTGAACTCCTCCAACGACATGGAACATAGTTCAGATGTAAATGTGGCAATCTTGTAGCTGAGTAGAAGAAAGCAACAGTTGGATGGTTGCAAACTTTTAGTCTGGTCTTTCATATGTTTTGTTAAGGGAGCAGGAATTTTCTTGGAGTTAAGGTTTTATATTCTGGGAGTAAACACTAGTGTTGACATTGTGGGGGGGGGGGGGGGGGGGGGGAGCTGGTGGTGGTGCTGAAATCTAGTCCGTCACAGTTGAATTATTTCAGGTTAATTGCCTCCATCTGAAGTAGTGAGCAATTGGTTTTAGACCTGGTGAAATGTAATGTATGAAACTGATTTCTGTCAGTCTTCCTCCCCATCCCTCTGCAGTTGTATAATACTCTGTCATTTCACTAAAAAGTGTGGTGATTCTCATATTGTTAAAATATAGAACCTTCATAGGAAAATCCATAAAATGAAAGAGTCAAATCTCTTGCTCGATTATTGGGGGGTGGGGGGGAGGGGGAGTGATTATTGATGGTTTGCATGCTTCCACCTGCTCTTTCTCCAGCCCTCTCAAAATCTGGTCACATTTGCAAACATAACATTTGAAGCTGTGTCCTGGAGATTCGGTCTGAAACCTAAATACCTTATTGTGGAACTTACTTTGTCAGAATCAGTGGAATTGCTACTCACAAGTGAGTTGTTTTTTTTCAGTTTGTGTGTCAGTTGAATCTGCTACTAGTTGTTATGTGATAACTTTGTTGTGGAACAAGCAAACATGGAAACTATTTAAGGTGACAGAGATTTCCAGCACTTACTCTTGTAAGCAGAGATTTGGCTCACATTAAACCTGATTTGTCAGATAGTTTTTTCACAAGTAGTGTAACTTGTACCTGATTTACATCTGTAGCATTGCGTGCTTTAGTGAATTCAGCTCTGTAATGTTCACATCCATACAAAATGGTGTTGGGAGTGATGTTTTTGAAATATACAGTCAAGGAAGCTACTGTTTTGTCTTTGCCCTTTGAATCTGGAAGGGTGAGAACCATATATACTATTGTGTTAATTTGTCAAATCTCTGTCCAAATAAACATCAAAAACATTGTAAGGGGTGTCGATAGGTCTGAGCAGAGAGCTAAGCCTTCAGTTATTTGCATGAAGCCACTTACATGACTTTGCAGCTGATGTGGCCTTTGAAGATGGAGGTTACAAAAACATATTTTCACATCTGAGGTTTTGTGACTGTTGTGCAATCACAGTTACATACTGTTCTGTTAGATTTGTAACGACCGGTGATATTGTGCTCCTGTTGATTAGACACTTGCCTGGTGGTTTGAGAATACTGTGCATATATGCTGTACTTGGTCAGTGAATGTTAAATGTTTGAAAGTGCAAGTAGGAGCAGCTGCTTTCTCAACTTCAGAGAAACTCTGGAGTGAGTTTCCAAAGTGCCTAGAAGATCCATTGGAGCCAGCCACACACACACACTCAACTCATTATGCTTTAATAAAACAGAAAATGTTTGTAAATGTTCAGCAGCATTAATGGAGAGAGGAAAACAGAGTGAACATTTCAAGTCAGTAACCTTTGGATTAACTTGGTCTCTGTCTCCACAGATGTCTGACCACCTGAGTATTTCCAGCCACCTCTGTTTGATTTCAGCCTTCCACATCTGCAGAACTTTACTTTTGGATTGGGGTCACACTTTGTCAAGCTCTCAAAGGTGTCTTGGTCTCTTTGGCTTTACAGTCAGGATGTAATCATGGCCTGGATTATTGTGCCATTATTAATTGTATGCTGATCCTGGAATTGAATGACTCCACTGAGGAGAAAGAGGAAGGCTACAAGTTGAAAGGTGTTCATCTGGAGAAAGGCGACCATGGAAACTGTTTCTGACATGGTGTTCAAGGTGCCTTCGGTGCTTTAAATCCTGTTCACTAAAAAATGCCCTTTAACTGAAGGAATTGAATCTCCGAACAAAAAAGACTTTGGATTTCAAATAGTGATTTTGTGTTCCATGTGTTTGAGATTCTTTTTCACAAGTATTTTCAGGATGACATTCCAAGCTTAATCTCTCAACACTATAACCCTATGACCTTGCTCATTTTCTCATATGGGGTTGGGGAAGAGAGGTTTGCTAGAGTGAAGAAACTGATGCAGCCAACTGGCACTTTGGAGCCATTGCTTTAGGGACTCAGTAAAACAGGAGCTAGAGGCAAGGAGGAGAATTTTCTTGTCCTACGTTGCTTATCCAATCAACCCTTCTCTCCCCACAAAAAGAAGTCTCGTCTTTGCTCATCCTGATAATCTGATTGCAGCTGGCTTTAATTAGACCAAGATGGATGGATCCAGTGGTAGTGGAAATTTTGCCTTGGGAATGTTTCTAAAGCCAAAAATGTCCACGTGGGCCTAACAGCCAGTGTTCAGTTATATCCCAGCTTGGTATTAGTTACTTGACATATTCAGATACAAAACTAGAAGCTAGCTCATAGGGTATCGAAAATGAGATGGAGAGGAGTCATTTGATATTCTAATAATTGTGGGGAATTTGGGGGTTCTGCTCCTGACATCCTCTATCTGTCTTGGACTCAACAGCATCACTTCACACCCAATCAAAACCATCCTCTATTCCCAAGAAATCTGCAGCCCTTTCTTAGGCTGCAGCTCCCCATCTGCACATCAGTGTCAGTGTGAGAGATTCTCAGTTACATTTCATGGTGTTTGAGTACTGATAGGGATATGTACTAATTGTGGGAGATGGTGGGATGGGATGGGTTCATCTTCTACACGGGTTCTCTTACATTTGAGTATATCTGATATAATGCAGACATGAAGGTTTATTGTTGTTTAAATCTCCTGCTGCCAATGTTCTTCATGTATATCACTGTTGGATTGAATTGGATTTCCTATCCCTTGTATTGACACAATAAAGATTTGAGTCTTGAGCATATAGCAAATGTGAAATGTGGTTTCTGTTGAGATCTAGTACCAGTGTCAGAGTATGATGAGAGGGGTATCTTTGCTGATGGACAAACACAGTTTCTCCTACATCCCAAAAAGTCTAGTGGTGCTCCCAAGCTGTATATGCTGAACCATTTTGTCCTCTAGTCCCCCTCTCTGAGACAGACTCTCATAGGAATGCATGTCATTGGCAATCTTCAAAGACCATTTCTATTCTTGTATTTGGGTAGGCTCTTTGGCAGTGATATTCCTCATAACTACTAAAAGAGAGGTTGCATTGGCTACAGTTATTTTCCTTGTTTGGGGGGGGGGGGAACGAGGAAAGAAGAGTCTGAGATGCACAAATATTAGGGGCATAGATAAAATTTTCCCCTTAGTAGAGGGTTCAATTTCCAAGCAGCATGGATTTAAAGTATGGAGCAGGAGGTTTAGAGAAGACTTAAGGAAAAATGTTTCAACCCAAAGGTGGTGGATACTGAGAACTCCCTGCCTGAAAGAGTGGTGGTAGAAACGTACAGGCTAGGAGCAGGAGTAGGCCCTTCAATATGATCATGGCTGATAGGGTAAATCAGTATCCTATTCCCACTTTTTCCCCTGTACTAAAAGGAAGTCTTTAGCCTAAGAATGAGATCTAATTCCATCTTAAATGTTCAGATTGCATACAGTTCTGGTCACCACACTACCAAAAGGAAATGGATGTTTTGGAGAGGATCCAGAAAATGTTTACCAGGACATTGCCTGGTATCAGGGATTTTAGCGATGAAGAAAGGTTGGATAGAATGGGTTTGTTTTCACTGAAATGCAGGAGGTCGAGGGTGACCTGATTAGAAGTTTAAAAGATTGTGAATTGTATGGATAGAGTGGGAAGTACGAGGCTTTTTCCCAGGGTGGAGGGGTCAGTTACTAGGGGGCACAGGTTCAAGGTGTGGGGTGGGGGTATGCTTAGTGCGAGGCAGGTTTTTCCCACACAGGATGGGGAGTGTCTGGTATGCACTGCCAGAGGTGCTGGAAGCAGACAGAATAGCAGCATTCAAGAAGCACCTGGACAAGGACATGAATAGGAAGGGAATAGAGGGAACCGGATCCTGTAAGTGAAGACACATTTTGCCCTTCCATTCAAAAACTGTCAGCGCAGGCTTGGAGGGCCAAACAGCCTGTTCCTGTGCTGCATTGGTCTTTACTCTTATTCAATGTTTTGGCCTCTAACGCTTTCTGTGGTAGAGAATTCCACAGATTGACCAATCTGAGTGAAGAAATGTCTCCTAATCTCAGTCCTAAATGCCCTTCCCTGTATCCTTCAACTGTGACCCCTGGTTCTAGATTCCCCAGTCACTGGGAACATCCTTCCTGTCTTTACCCTGTCAAGACCCGTTTGAATTATATTGTTTAACAGACCTTGCTGTCTGAAAATTGGCTGCCATGCTTCCGATGTTATAACTTGGCTGCATTTAAAATTGTGTTAAAATGTGCACCTTGGGTAGTGCAATGTGTTGTTTTTCTTACAATTTTCTGGCCTACTGGAAGTATGGTCTCTAAACTGGATTAGATGGGCATTTTACACTTTCGTTTTGCAGTGAGGGGAAGAAAATTGTTCTGAAATCACCCATAAATGTATTTTTGTCTCTTCCTGCTGAGTTACCTGGTTCCATTAGCTTAGCTCCTTTTAAAATTAAATTCTGTTCTGGCAAGGCATACCATCATGAATCATCAGAATTAACCTATGTTTAATGACTCACAGATTACTGTGTCAAAGCCTGAACATTCTGCTGCAAGCATTTTCAATTTAAAGAGTCTAAAAGGCTTAACTTTGTTCCTCCCTACCTTTAAAGGTGGTCGTTCCTATAGTTCTCCTGATACTGCTTTTAACAGTTAGACTCTAGGCCAACTATTTTTTTGCTGCTCCATCAATGACCTTCCCTCCATCATTATAGTCAGAAGTGGGTCTTTTCTGCTGCTGATTCTGTACCATTTGCAATTCCTCAAATACTAAACAAGTCCATGTGGAAATGCCGCAAGACTTGGACAAATTCAGGTTTGGTCTGACAATCGATAACTAACATTATAAATGTTATGTTGCAAATCATCATTGAATTCTCCATTATCAACATGGTGGAGTTTACTATTGAATAGAAATTGAACTGAGCCAGTAATATACAGTAAATACTGTGGCCAAGAGGTCAAGTCACAGGCTAGGAATCCTGTAGCAAGTAACTCACCTCTTGTTTTCCCCCGTTGCCTGTGCACCATATACAAACACAAGTCAAGTGTATAATGGAATACTAGAGTCATAGAATCCCTACAATGTGGTAGCAAGTCATACGACGCATTGCACCAACCTTCCAAAAAGCATCCACCTACCCCATCCCTGTAATCCTGCATTTCCCATGGCTAACCCACCTAGTCTGCTCATCTTTGTACGTTTTGGGACAATTTAGCATGACCTGCACATCTTCCCCCTCAGACCTGTGAGAGGAAACCCACCCACATGTGGGGGAAATGTGCAAATTCCTAATACACTAGCCAGAGGGTGGAATCGAATCTGGATCCCTGATGCTGAGAGGCAGCAGTGCTAACCACTGAGCTACCGTGCCGCCCTAAATACTCTACATTTGTCTGGTTGGGTGAAGCACCAACAATGCTCAGGAAACTCCAAATCAGGTTGGTTGGCATCCCATTCACCACCTTCAAAATCCACTCCTTCCATCACCAATGTCCAGTGACTGCAGTGTGTACCTTGTACAAGATATGCCTCAGTAAGTCACTAAGGCTTTTCTGACAGCAGGTACATGGGAACACCACAACTTGCAAGTCCCTCTTCGTGACTTTTAAAGATTTTGGCTGTTCCTTCACTGTCATTAGGTCAAAATCCTGAAACTTCCTTCCTAAAAACAGTGTGAGTGTCATTATACCACAGGGACTGTGGTGATACAAGGCAGCAGCTTGCTGCCATTTTCATTGGGGATTAAAATGCTGACCTACTCAATGATGTTCACATGCTGTAAACTATTTTTAAAAAAATGTTAATATGGAATGGACTTTGATTCAAAGGCTTGGTTTCTCTGAACCTACTGATGGATGCTACAGTGAGGGGTCACTGCTTTTTGTTTACAGAAGGACAGAGACACTTCACTGAGTTCAAATAGCTTTAGGAAAAACAATTTGGCAAAGGTTGAGGGTGAACGGCGTACCATACAAGAAACCAGTAATCAGTGACCATCCGGATTGATCAATCATTCAAGCGCATCAGTTGATTGTTCTTATTATACCTTGGGAATCAACAGAGCCAATCTGCCCCAGAGGCTTGGTTCAGTTGCAATTTTTTTATCACTTGGAATGTTTGTTCCCCTTGCCTTGATGTCGGATCATCCAGTAATCATTAGTTAGTTAGGCTTAGCAGTAGATGCAGAACAAGTAGAACCCAGTAACAGTCTCAAAATAAAGGACAGGCTGTTTGGGAATAAGGTGAGAAATTGACCAGAGGGTGATGAGTATTTGGAATTCTCTACCCGAGAGAACTGTGGAGGTTCAGTCCTCAAGTATATCCAAGACAGTGATCAATTGATTTTCAGTTATTAAAGCTGTCAAGGAATAGAAAAGAGTGCAGGAAAATGATGTTGAGGTAAATCAGCTACGAGCTAGAATGAAGAAGCAGTGTTAAGGGGCTGAATGGCCTCTTCCTGCTCCTAAACAGTGCAAATGCAAGCACTTGCTATGTAGACAGGAATGGAACAGGCAGCAGCATCACGCTATGAAGATATGAGTACATTACTAGCATCTCCCTAACTGTATGGTTTCAAGATACAGATTAAAGTGTTTAACAACATGTTTTTCTCCTCCCTGACTAATGTACATCAAACTCTGGTGACAAAGAATGGTTCACAAACCATGCTTCAAGCCATTATCATCTCCATTTCCCTCATCAGTGCGAGAAGAAGCAAGTACCTTTTAGATGGTGAGAGGGTTTATGCAGCACACTTTGTAATGTGCCAGCATGGTCTTGACATTTCAGATGTTTAATACTTGGCTCATTTCAACCATTATTTTGTGAGGCTAAATGTTCTCTCAGACTCCTGGGACAAGGGCTTGCTGAAAGCTATCTTGTCATTGTTTTCCATATTCCACCATCCATTTGGATCTTAAAAGATTGAAAACCACACGTGTGATCACTGGCTATCCACTGATTCGTGCACTGCTTCAGCTAAAAGATCAACTCTCCTCAGCTCAAAGTACCTTTATAGCACCTCTTGATTAAAGATCAAATCACATTCCTTCCCTTTGCAGTTATTTCAATGTTCAATAATTAAACAACTATCATACAAGGCAATCTTAGCCAGGTTGAATGACATCGGATAACAAGGAGTGGACAGATAATTGAATAGAATCTATAGCCAAAAAAAAGGATATTTTTATCCACCTGGCGTTTTCCTACCTCTAGCGTACTTCCTTCAATCTACTCTACTCCATTCACTGTTCATAATGTGGTCTCCTCAACATTAGCAAGACCCAAAGGCAGACTGGGTGACCACTTTGCAGAAAGTCTCCACTCAACCTGCAAGCATAACTGCAACTTTCTGGCTGCTTGCTATTTCAATATCCCGTCTTACTCTTATCTCTCCTAGGTCTACAGCAGTGTGCCAGTGAAGTCTGGTTCAAGCTGGAGGAACAGTACCTCATTTATCATTTAGGCACTTACATTTTGGATTCAATGTTGAGTTCAAGAATGTCAGACCATGAGCTCTGCCCACCATTTTGATTAATTCAGCCATGTTTTTTTTTGCATGATTTTGCACTCAGAACAGCTGATGAATATTCTGCTATTAACTCCTAATCTTCCTCTCCCTGTAAAATGGTTGAACGGTAGGGTTCGGGGCCTAGCTTTGCTGCTCCTCTCCCTTGTAAAACTGCTGTCTTTTGTGTACAGCTGTCAATGTTTTTTGTAAACTGTTTTGTAATTTGTTTAATAAAAAAAAAATCAACTCCTAATCTAGATCTAATTTGCTTCTCTACAACCATTTTTTTCTCCATGAACTACCATTTTGTTTCACTTGATGCTCCCCATCTTTCTCTACAACATAAAATCCACATTTCTGCTTTCCTTCAGTATCAGACTTGAAACCTCAACTGTTTCTCTATCAACAAATGCTGCTCGACACTTTGTTTCTATTTTAGCAAGATACTTGATTGTCAAGGGAGTCAATGGTTAACAAGAGACCAGTAGTAAAGTGGGTTGAGGCCACATTCACATTAACCATGTTCTTATCAAATCACAGAGCTGACTTGAGAAGCTGAATGACTCTTGCTTCTAAGAACATAAGAACTAGGACCATTCAGCCCCTCGAGCCAGCTCCACCATTCAATACGATCATGGCTGATCTCATCTCTGCCTCAACTCCATTTTCTATAACCCTTCAACCTGTTACTAATTAAAAACTCTGCCTCTCTCCTCAAATTTACTCAGTGTTGTGGCATCCATTGCACTTTAACATTAACAACTCTGAGAAAAGTAAGTTCTCTTCATCTCAGTTTTAAGGTAAGTGGTAGCAGATTTAAAACAATGACCTCTCATCTTAGACTGCCCTATGAGGAAACATCCTTTCCATGTATACTCTGTCAATCCCTTTTAGAATCTTATACACTTCTAGTTGATCACCTCTCATTCTTCTGAACCCTCAGCAAATTAGACCTCAACTACTCAAAATCTCTTCATAACACAAACCCCTCATATCTGGGAATCAATCCAGTGAACCTCCTCTGAATTGTCTCCAATACATTACACCCCTCCTTAAGGGCTGGCCCAAATTTAAACAAAGTACTCCAGGTCCAGTCTCAGTAATGCCTTTTACAGTTGCAGCAACAATTACTTACTTATTTATCCTTTAGCAGTAGATGCCAAAATTCCATTCACCTACCTTTTTAATGCTGTACCTGCTGATTAGTTTTCTGTGATTTCATGCTCAAGGAAACCCAGAGCATGAAGCACTCTGACACTTCTCTCCATTTAGATAATAAGTTGCCTTTCTGTTCTTCTGACCAAAACCGATAACCTCTAGCTTTTCATGTTAAACTCCATTTGCCAAATTTTAGCTAATTCTAATTTTCACCGTTAAAAATAACCCAGCACCAGGTTATAGTCCAACAGGTTTAATTGGAAGCACACTAGCTTTCGGAGCGACGCTCCTTCATCAGGTGATTGTCAGAGCGACGCTCCAAAAGCTAGTGTGCTTCCAATTAAACCTGTTGGACTATAACCTGGTGTTGTGTGATTTTTAACTTTGTACACCCCAGTCCAACACCGGCATCTCCAAATCATGTCTAATTTTCACAGTTGTAGACACACCACAGATGACCTGAGTGACAAACTCTGGCTGAGAATAAGGGACACTGTGTGCTATCAGAAATGCTGGTGTAAACTTGAACCGCGTGTCAGTGCTAGCTACGGTCTTGAACAGGGTGTAGGGGTGCTGACCAGGACAAAACATGTCTCCAATTGGCCTAAAGGTCAAATCATAGGATATTCACAAAATCTCACTTATTTTTAATAAAACCTTAAGTTATCTCAGTACTGTGACTTGAAAGAAGTTCTGGGATTTACATATTAATCAATCTAAACCTGCATCCTCATTCTAAGTGATTAAAGATGTAACAGGAATCTAGGTTTGTTCAATACACCTGAAGAGCTTATGCCCAAAATGTCGATTCTCCTGCTCCTTGGATGCTGCCTGACCTGCTGTGCTTTTCCAGTACCGTACTCTCAACTCTGATCTGCAGCCCTTACTTTCTCCTTGTTCAATACATTGCATCAATTGTATAACACTTTGATCTTTTACTATAAATTTTGTGTCCTATGACCCTGTCCCACTAGCTACCTAAGGAGCAGCGCTCCGAAAGCTTGTACTTCCAAATAAACCTGTTGGACTATAACATGGTATTGTGTGATTTTTAACAAAAATCTGGGGCAGTCAATTGCACTGATACTGACAGCACCTGTGGACAGAACTAAGCTTTTGTTAAAACTGCAAGTCGAGCACCTAAAGAATGTCCCACTTTCTTTGAAAGCCTTTTCACTGTCCGAGATATAAACTGTCCCTAGGCCAATCACCTCATCCCTAAGTCGAGAATCAGTATGGTGAAACTTAATTGAGTCCCTTCTTAACCCAAGAGAGACATGCAAGCCTGAGTCATCTTGCAGACTTCAAAATGGAGTTTTGGTAGGTTAATTTACAAGTACTACTCTTGATTCCTCCACCCAAGTCCCGGGTAGGCAAGTCTAACCTTGCCAGGAGGGTACCAAAATTTTCTTTCTACAAAGGCTGCCAAACATGCAGGCATTCTGCACCTCACTGGGGCCAGAATGTCAGCTCACATTCCTTTGTTTGCTAATGAATGGGACTTTGTGACGAGATGTCCCAGACACGTGGTCACCTCAAAGAGTGGGGATACCCATTTAATCCATCACATGCTAAATCTGGGAGAGAGGCATTTCTCAGATGCCGAAACAAAAGATGGTTGTAAAGCGGTGAACTTCGCGCCCACCCTACCAGCGGGCCTGAAACAATTCTTTTAAAATGGCATTTTTTTTTTGTCTCTGTCTCTCTCTCTCTCTTTCCGGAAGTGATCAATTCGCGACGTGTCAACCGAACGTGTTGATCAGGGCGGGGCGACGCCGCCAGGAATGGGCGGGACCGGACGTTCGCGGGACCAATCAGGGGCTCGGCCGCATGCTGAGCGACGGGAGCCGCCACCAATCGGCGGGTCCGGGTGGGCGGGGCCGGGACGGCCAGCAGGTTCGGCTGCGCCCGCCGGCCGCCTATAAGAGGGAGAAGCAGCGTCGCCCCCGCTCTCTCTGCTGTGGCGGGCGCGGCGACTGAAGGCGTGTTTAAAGAGCGGGTGTGTGTGTGTGTGGGGGGATAAAAAATTAAAAGTCTTGTCGCTATCTGACCTTTCCCAACGAAAAAAAAACGGAAAATTTATAATGTCAGAAGACGGCGCGGAATACAGGTATCACAAACGGGGCGGGAGTATGCCTTAAAAGAAAGGGCTGGCGAACGAAATCGGTCTCCATTCATAAATCGAATTCGTGTTGAATGACATGAGTTAGGGGAAAAAAAAACCGTGCCACAAAATGGCCGGACGCTGGGAATGGAAGAGAGGGGGGTGGGGAGGGGAAAAAAGGGAGATTTTCATATTGCTGTCGTCTCGGTTTTCCCTTTAAACCCCGCTCCCGTCAAAACTTTTTATTTTTTTTATATATATATTTTATTCTTGAAAGAGAAAATTGAGCGAGGGGACAATGGCTTTTTGACTTGGCCTTACCTTGTGTCTCCGTGTACTCGCCCGCGACCGGTTGGTCGGTTGGAACCAACGGTCGTTTTAATTTTGTAATCGGACCGTCCGAATTGGCCGCTGGTGGTGGGGGGGGGTGGGGTGGTGTCCCGTACAAAATGGAGGGGGGGGGGTCATTTTTTTTAAAAAAATCCAAGCCGCCCCCCCCCCCCCCCCCCCCCCATTCTTTCCCCCTATGGTGGTATTTACCAGCACCCGCACATGGCGGGAGATTGTGGTTGGGAAGTGGGGACAATTCAAAGTGGTTGGGGGGGGGGGGTGTTCTTTAAAAGGAAATGCCGGCTCGTGTCGCACTGCGCCTGCGCAGTTGTTCCCCCCTCGTGCATCCTCTCCACCGGGCACTTTCTGGGGGGGGGGGGTGGAGAGAAGTGGGCTGGGCCATGCGTCTCGCCAGTGCGCAGGCGCTGCGCTGCACCCTCCCACCTCCGGCCCGCGCCATGGTGTCCGCATGGATCCCCGCGCTACGCATGCGTGCTCACTTCCGCATCTCTTAGGAGTGAGGTTGGGGGGGCGGCGGGAGAGAAAGAAGATCTATAACAAATTATATAGAGAGGCCTGATGATAACCGGCGCAAAGGGTTTGAGACACTGGGGTGTGATGATACTGGGTGTAGAGGGTTGAGCAAGTTATAAGTTCGCGGGTGGAGAGGGGGCTTAAGAAACGGTACACGGGGGGAGGGGGTGGGAAGATGATAACCAGTCGGGGAGCGGGTTCAAGAAATTATACGGTGGTTCAATATGTTAGCGGTCTTGGGGAATTGTACAAGAGCATGATCCCCGCTGGGTGTGGCTTTGAGTTCGACAAGGGTGTGATAATGCCGTTGGGAGGTTTAAGGAGTTGTACAAGGATACAGTTATATCCTGTGGGGGGATTTAAGGAATTAGGGTTACAATGGTCCTTAATGGGGTTTCATGAAGTAGACATGGCTGTGACCAAACCCTGAAGAGGTGTCAGTGGAGTTTGATTGCCTGGTCAGTCTCTTGAGACTAACTTCCCCATCCTATTTGGGGACATCAGGAATCAGCCATTTGAGCCATTGTCTGACCAATGTTTGCTCCATAGGGGTGAAAGTCTTCCCCTTTCTCATAAATCTTGTGTAATACTCGTCAGTTTGTTTTATAAGTGGAAGTTCAGCTTCTGATTGCTAATGTGTTATTACACCATTTGAACACTGCAGTGACCCTATCAATCTCACCTTTGTGGTAATTTCCTTTTCTTTTCCTGCTCCCAATCATGTCTGTGTTGCATCTTGGGTCTTGGAATCCTCACTCTTATTTGCATTCCCACCTTTTTAATACTGAGCAATTGTGTACCAGTGTTGAATTTCTTAAAATATTGTCTTAATTTGAAATGTGACACTTACTGATTTTACTTTTCAGATCTAATGATCATGGTGGACCTGATAGAATGGAACCTGAGGGTGTTATTGAGGTGAGTGAAATGAGGCTATGGGCTGAATGTGTTGGTGAGTAGTTTTGAACTTGTACAGTTGCAGTAATGCATATGCTAGACTGTATTTCCATGTGCCCTGGGTTGCTTAACACTTGGTGTGTCCCCATTCATTTGGCAAGGAGGTACCTTTTTGCTGTGGTACTGTAATTTGGTCTCAGTTGGGGTATACTAATGAATCCATATTCATCCCAGTGTGTTCTAATAATGAATCTACACTGGTTCATACTATGGTCACAAGATGTTGCATGAGACCGTGTACTGAAATCTATTACACTGTCAATCTACATTTCCTGGGGAAGGGAATTCAAAAGCTATTTAACCTCTGGAGAAAGTTTTTGCTGTGGTCCCAAATGGTGAACACCTATCTAGTGCAAGGGGCCCTAGTAGTAATTTCTCCATTTTGAAATCAGCATTTGCCTGTTTGGCTCTGTTCATTGAGATGTAATGTAGCAGACGATCACTCTTGGTGAAATCTCTGCAGTGGCTCTTTGTCCTGTTCTTGCGCCCCGTGTCTTTGGTGTGACTGAGTGATTGCTTCATGGAGGACCATTGTGAAATCAAAAGCTGATTTCCATATGGAAATATCTACAGATGTTGGTTTTTATTGTTTTCTTTCTGTGGCTGTTGGTATGTCTTAACACACTGGAGAGGAACCTTCTGAAGGTGTTTTCTCGAGTTTCTCTTATGATCAGTGAATCTTGAGCTTGAAGGCTGATGCAGTTGAGCCAAAGCATTGCTTTGCTCCCATTGACATTTTGAATGCTTGCATTTGCAGAGCAACTGGACTGAGATTGTCGATAACTTTGATGACATGAACCTTCGGGAAAACCTGCTCCGTGGAATCTACGCCTATGGTTTTGAGAAGCCATCTGCCATCCAGCAGCGGGCCATTCTTCCCTGCATCAGGGGTAGGGATTGCACTGCTGTTTCCTGGCCAATCACAGGGGCATGTTTAGTAACAAGGTGATCACAGCATTGAGTGCTTCTCAAGAATGGTTGGCACTACCATGGGTTTGGAAGTTCATTCCTGGATATGCAGAGATCTCTCAGGGATGGGTTTCATAACGTGAGGAATTGTTTTAGCATGCAGCATGATACATTTCCATTTGTATTACACTGCTTTGTGTTGGTTTCCAGTTTATCCCCAGTCACTGGGCAAGGAGGTACCATTTGCTGTGGTACTGTGACTTAATCTGATTTGGGGTATACTAATGAATCCATTATTCATCCCAGTGTGTTCAAACAGTGAATCTACACTGGTTCATACTATGGTCACAAGATAATTGCATGCAAGCATCTGATCATTATTGTAAAGGGGAAAAAGTCCACTGCAGTGGAACCAAGGAGGGAGATGAGCAGATTGTGGGAGTTAGGCTTAGTAATGGGAGCTTTCTGCCCCAAATTCCTGAGCAGTTGCATTGAACGGGAGAAAGTAACTTGTGACCTACCTTCCCCTCTTCTAGAGTATGATGTCATTGCCCAGGCACAGTCGGGTACAGGAAAAACTGCCACGTTTGCCATCTCTATCTTGCAGCAGTTAGATGTGGGCCTGAAGGAGACACAAGCCTTGGTGTTAGCCCCAACGAGGGAGCTTGCCCTACAGGTAATTGTTTGTTTCTGTGTGTAACTTTAAATTGATGGTGGCCCCTGGCTAGTACAGACATTGAAAAATGCACACACAATCACATTGCTCTCAGAGCGGATCTTTGGATTTGTAAGACTCTCCTTTGTAGAGTTCTTGCAATGTACAGAAAACTCCTAGGTAAGCTTTATTTTCTTTTTTCTCTCTTTATTTTCTTAGATTCAGAAGGTCATAGTGGCTTTGGGTGATTACATGGGTGGGACCTGCTTCTCCTGTATCGGTGGCACCAGTATCCGATCGGACATGCAGAAGTTTCAGCTGGAGGCTCCACACATTGTGGTTGGGACTCCAGGCCGTGTATTTGATATGATGAACCGGCAGCATCTTTGTAAGTACATGGGTGGAAAGAGTTTAATTTGGGAGATTGTAGAAGTGCCTCAAGCTTTATAGAAGGCACACAAGAGGCTGGAAGAGCACAGCAAGCCAGGCAGTATCAGGAGTTGACATTTTTGTTATAACCCTTAGGACTAGAGAGTAGCAGAATGTTCAGGTAGTGACAGGTGAATGCAGGTGGTGGGTACGACCTGGTTGGTTGGGAAATCAAGCTTTATAGAGTTTACTTTGCATATCTCAAAAGTGCTTGCTACCTGCATGTACATCAGTGTAAGAAGCAGCTCATCAAAAGCAGTCACTGTTTTTGACTCCACCTTAAATGTTGGTCTTGAGCAGGATCGTTCTGTGTCTTTGAACTCATGGCATCAGGCTATAGTCCAACTGGCTTATTTGAAATCACACTTTCAGAGCATTGCTCCTTTTATCTCATGAAGTTACTAGTTTTTATAAATGAAATGATGGCACCTTTTAATTGGAGGGGTGGGTTCAGGGATATTGTTTGGCTTGTGTTGGGGGTTGGGGGCAGGGTGTGGTGGGGGAGAGATCTGATCAGTGATGAATTGACTTGGTTTAAGTTTTATTTTAACTTCCAGCTACAAGATACATCAAGATGTTTGTTTTGGATGAAGCAGACGAAATGTTGAGTAGAGGGTTCAAGGACCAAATCTATGAAATATTCCAGAAACTCAACACATCCATTCAGGTACAGCAGCTGTTTGCTGGAGCAGGACACTGGTATAGTTTAAGTCATGTTTGCAGTCCTCTCTAAAACGAGTTGGTGATTGAAATGGGTATTCCTGGCAACTTGGAGGACCCATCCTGCAGATGCTGTTCAGGATAATTGGTGAAATATCAGGCACATTGGATCTGAATAACTTGGGTTTTCTGCATCAGTTTGCCACTAAGCTTGAAAGATTAATTCCTAGTTCCAGCTGCTTCTATGTTACTAATATATAAATTGTCCTTTGCAAGCATCCTGCTGTAGCTGGGAACATTGGTTAATTCTGATGTTCTTAACAATGACAGTTGGATTTGTTGGGACATAGATTAATGCCCCACCCACATTGACTTGGGAGGAGTGGACCTCTTTCTTAATGTCCAGTGCTTTTACCTGTTGATGTGGTGGCACACTCGCCAAAAGAGCTAACTGAGTGATCAGTGTTTGAATACAGTCTTCTATCTCTTCTAGGTGGTTTTGCTTTCTGCCACAATGCCTTCTGATGTGCTGGAAGTGACCAAGAAATTCATGCGTGACCCAATTCGCATTCTTGTGAAGAAAGAGGAGTTGACGCTGGAGGGAATCAGGCAGTTCTACATTAATGTGGAGCGAGAGGTGAGACACATTGGGACCTCTGCTTCAGTCGAGAGTTCCAGTCCAATTCAGCCTCCAGAAAGCTGTTTGTTTCAGCATGGCTTTGTGCCCTACTGGATTTCAGCTCTCTGGTAGAGAGACCAGCTGCACTCCACTGTGGATTACAATGTCAGTGTTTTTATGCAACTAAAATGCAGTTGACAGGGTTAGCAGAATTGTGTATGAGTGCTTCTTGGTGCTGGGGGTGTGAATGTGGAGCATTTGAGTTTTGTCATGATCTTAACTTCCTATTTTTGTCTCCAGGAATGGAAGCTTGACACTTTGTGTGATCTGTATGAGACTCTCACCATCACACAGGCTGTTATATTCATCAACACCAGGAGAAAAGTGGATTGGCTGACTGAGAAAATGCTTGCACGAGATTTCACTGTTTCTGCTCTGGTAAGAATCAATTAATTGCACTTCACTTCATGAAAGTTGTATTCCATTGTTAAAATAGGCTGCCCCTGTTTGTAGCAATCTGGTGACCAAATCTGGGGGTGGTTGTTTTCAATTAGGTATTTTCTCTCCTACGCAGCCCCCCCCTCCTCCTGCCAAAATCCCATCTTCCCCTGCCACTGCAGGAATTGCAAAATCTCTACCTACATTCCCCTGCCCTCCCCCCAACCTCTGTTCAAGGCAGAAAGGAGCCCCTCCAATCTAAATGTTTCACCTGCACTTCCCCACAGGCATTTAGTGTACCCATTGCTCCCGATGCAGTCTCCTCTACATTGGGGAGACAGGATGCCTACTCGCAGAGGACATCTCCAGGACACTTGCACCAACCAACCCCCACCACCCATGGCTGAACGTTTTAACTTCCCCCTCCCACTCAAAGGATATGTAATTCCTGGGCCTCCTTCGCAACTCCCTAACCATTTGAGTCCTGGGGGAGGAATGTCTCATCTTACACCTCTGGACCCTCCAACCACATGGCATCACTGGATTTTGCAAGTTTCCTCCTTTCCACTCTTACCTGTCCATCTTCCTTCCCACCTACTCGGTCCACCCTCCCCTCTGACCTATCACCATTACCCCCACCGTCCATCCATCTATTGCACTCAGCTACTCCCAGCCCCACCCCCTCATTTATCTCCACCCCTTAGGCTCCCAGCCTCAAGGACTTTTGCCCGAAACATCAATTCTCCTGCTCCTTGGATGCTGCTTGCCCTTTGCTTTTTCAGCACCCCACACTCTAATCTCCAGCATTTGCAGTCCTCCCTTTCACCGTACTTCTCTCCTCACCTCCCCTGTTCCATGAATTATCAGGTTGTGGCTGTTTCTGTTGTGTTCAACTGATGGTCTGTGTCTCTTGCAGCATGGTGACATGGAACAGAAGGAGAGGGATCTCATCATGAGAGAGTTCCGGTCTGGGTCTAGCCGTGTGCTGATTACTACTGACTTGCTGGTGAGTTCAAGTAGATCAGAGTGGTAACAGCCTTGTACCAGAGAAGGAGTATATGGCTTGGTATTGTGGTGATCTGCTGAAACTGTTTGAAGTAGAGCGCAGGGGAGTCTTGTGTGCCACATTCTTTGGATTTTGTAGATTTGGTGAAACATTGGCCTCGCCTGCACAGCAGATTCTGGACTTGGCCCAAGTTCACTAAATATGCAGTCAATGGTGCATTTTATAAAGCCTTGTCTAGAGCATTCAGTGAAGTGGGTCCCCTTCCTGTGCAGTGAGTGACCTTGCCTGTCGTTGGGTGGCTATGGTTGACATGAGTTAGGCCACTCGCTTTGGGTGAATGCAATCTGTTTAACTGCTGAAATGGAAACCCAGCCTGGAGGAACCGAGCTGGTCTGGCAGTATCTGGAGAATGAAATATTTGGCATTGGTTGGTTAAATCAAAAGAAATGTTTGGAAACCACTGTCCCATGTCTGTGTTGTCATCACTAATAGAGCTACTGGTTTATTTTAGGCTCGTGGAATTGATGTGCAGCAGGTGTCCTTGGTTATCAACTATGATCTGCCTTCCAACCGTGAGAATTATATTCACAGGTAAGTGGTGAGCAGTGTTTTTTTTTCACCACTGGCTGGTGCCTCTGCCTCTATGCAGGTAATCATATCACCCTGCCCCTCGCTCGCTCTCACTTTGCATCCTTGTGCTCACTCTCTACCCTCGCAGAATTGGCCGTGGGGGCCGCTTTGGACGGAAAGGGGTTGCCATCAACCTGATCACTGAAGAGGACAGGCGAACACTTCGTGACATTGAGTCATTCTACAACACTACTGTGGATGAGATGCCAATGAATGTTGCTGATCTGATCTGATAGGTTTTCGGAGGCTGAGATTGAGGCTGTGAATGCTGACTGGCTTACTTGCAGTCAAGGTTTTCTTTTTAAACTCGGTGTTGAGTGTCGTCTGGATGCTCAGAACTGATCATATTGCGTACAACACTGTTGGTGATCAGCTTGCTTTTGGAAGAATTCCTTGTCCTTCCTCCTTGTAAGGTTCAGACTGGAAATGGAGGGGGGAGAGGAAATACTTATGGGGTCATTAAAGATTCTGGGTAAGTACTTTTTCAGGCCCAGTCTTCTCTTAGATGTAGTAGCATTAGATATTTTTCATCATGTAACCATGTATTTGCGGACCCGGAAGTATCACAGATGTTTGAAGTCTGCCAACTACGTAAAGCCAGCTTACTTCAGGATAATGTTTTGGGATTCGGAGTGGAGTGTGGGATATCATTCTTGAAATGTGTGCTAATCACGGACAGAGATCATGTACAAATCTTGCATTGTCTGTATAGTATTTATTAAATGCTGTTCAATAAATTTGTATTTGTTTACATGCATTGTCCTGGGAATCTTCAATGGTCTTAACTTGACTTGACTTGACATGTATATGGAACTTGTACCCTTGTTTTTCCAGAGTAGGAAAACCTATGGGGATAGTGATGACCCTTCACTTCATGATGTCTGTGCAGAGAGCTGTTACTCTGCATGTTGATGGTGTGGGCTGTGTAATCTTGTTGCTCCTCAGTGTTTGTCAGATGAGTGTGCATAGTGCCTGTATAGGGCTTCCCACTTCATTCCTCATGGCCACAGTACAGTGAGTGGCTCTCCTATGTCTATTCTCTTGTGCACCTGGATTTGGTTATTGCACTTTATAAAGTCATGTATTATTGAACATTAAACTTGGTATAAGAATCAGCACTGATGTCTTCATATTCTTTCACTAATTGCTCCAGCTCTGCTGCTGTTGTACTAAGTGCAGAGCAAGACTAAAGATGTCAGTTAAAGTTTTTGGATTTGTTTAAAATAGTCCAGAGGTCAATCCACCAGCTTATACCAAAGATATACATTGTCCCTCAGTAACAGTTTCCAAGAGAGCTTTTGGTTTCCCTTGACCCAATCAGTTTGGGCTTCATTACAACCTTGGGATGGAAACATGTAAACTCAAAAACCTTTCCCTTTTCTGTAGCTAATTTTCAGATGCCTCCCTGACCTTTAGGTGGTGCCATTTGCTTGTTTGGCTGCATGCTACAGATCAACACATTCAAGGCACTTTTTTTTTGAAGCAACTGTTTTAAAAAGTGGACATGCTGTGATTTTTGTAACATTAGACTCCATATGCATTTCAGATGTGAAAGTGACTTTTGGGGGGGGGGCACAGGTGTGGGCCAAAAAGGCAGGCAGTTTTGAGGTAGGATGTTTCAGCTGTTGAAGAGGTTTGAGGTCAGTCAGATGGGGTAAGATGGCTTTGTTGTATTATCATACCATGAGCTTCTGTATAAGTAGTCTAATGTTCTGGTAACCTGGGTTTGAATCCCTCCATGAAAGTTGGTAGAATTGAGAATGGTTTCACATCTGTCAATACAGAATAGCCTCAGTTATCTGATCATCAATTATCCAAATCTTGGATCATCAGAACAATATCTCAAGTTCCTGTGTTTTTTTTGTTTGAAACAAACACTAAGCAAGCCTCTTAGCCTGGAGGGAGCAGGAACAGAACTGCTATTGCTGCTGTCATGAGAAACCCTGTTCTGCTATCTGAACAAAGTACTCCACACCCATTTCGTTTGGACAATGGAGGTTGTTCTGTACACTAAGTCCTTCAGGGAAGCAAAACAGGAGTTTGTCTGGTCTGGCTTAAATGTGATTCGACTTGCTGCAGTATGGTTGACTTTCTGCTGCTGTCTGACATAGCCTGGCTAGTCACTCCATTGCATTAATCACTGAAATATCAAAGGAATGGAACTAGGTAGACCACTGGGGAAAGAATAGCAGAAACAACATTGAATGAGCCAAATGGCCTGCCTTCTGCTCCTGTCTTATGGTCTGAACCCTGTTGATCTGGCAAAGTACTCTGAGTAACATCGTGGGGGTGTACCAAAATTGGGAGAGTTGTCAAGTAATAGCCTGATGTTAAATGCATGAAGTGATAATGTCTGAGTGACTATCCCACCCACAATCCTTGCCTTGCCTGAATACCCTGCCCCAATAACAGGGCAAACCCACCATGTTATACAGTTGAGGTAATTGCCCTTTGGGAGTCTGCAATATTGACCAGACTGCATGAAGTTTAATGGCTTCAGATTAAACACAGCCAAGGAAACCTGAATGCCATATCCCATCCTCCCTTGGCTGATGAATCATTACTTTGCCATATGCAACAATTGGAGGAAGTTGTGAGGGTGTAGAATGATGTCATGTGGGTAATTTCACAAGTAGCTCAGCAGCAACACTACCGATCAACTGGTTGGGTCTGGCAGATACATTTGTCCACATCAGTAGAAGTATGACCATCTTTTGGAGATGAAATTGCACCTTTGCATTGAGAATAATCTCCAGTGTGTTGTGTGGCATTATCACCATGCTAAATGGGACGGATTTCAAACAGATCTAGCAACTTGACTTAAGAATCCACGAGGTGCTGTGGATTATCAGCAGTATTCCAGCACAATCTGTACAACACAAATTCCCAGCTCGGCAAACAGAACCACAACAACAATCTGTGACCTCATGGCCTGCCTTGGCCACCCCACTCATCCATTACTACCAAGCCATGGGTATTTGGTAGTTCAATGGAGAATGCAGGAGTCGCAGCTGAAAATGAGGAGTCAATCTGGTGAAGCCACCAAACAACAGGACTACTTGTATGCTGAACAGCATACACAGCAAGAGCTAAGCAATCCCAAAACCAACGGATCAAATCTAATCTCTGCAGTCATAGTCATAGCGATGCACAGCATGGAAACAAACCCTGAAGTCCAACTTGTATGCGCTGACCACGTATTCTGAATTAATTTGACCCATATCCCTCCAAATCCTTCCTATTCATATATCCATTCAAATGTACCAGCCTCCACCACTTCCTCTGGTAGCTCATTCCATACATGCATCACCTACTGCCCCTTAGGACCTTTATTAAATCTTGCCCCTCTCACCGTAAACCTATGTCCTCTAGTTTTGGACTCCCCCAATCTGAGGAAGAGACCTTGTTCATGATCCTCATGATCTTTATGGTAAATTATACATGGTCACCCCTCAGCCTCCAATGCTTCAGGGAAAATAGCCTCAGCCATTCTGCCTTTCCCTATAGCTCCAACCCTGGCAAAATCCTTGTACATCTTTTTCCAAGTTCCACAGCATACTTCTGTAGTAGGGAAACCAGAATCTCATGCAATATTCCAAAATTGCCTTATCGATATCCTGTACAGCCGCAACATGACCTCCCAATTCCTATACTCATTGCACTGACAAATAAAGGCAAGCATACCAAACATTTTCTTCACTGTCCTATTTACCTGTGTCTCCACTTTCAAGGAACTGTGTACCTGCCACATTTAGTCATGAATGGTAGTGTGGACAATTAAACAACTTATTGGAGGAGGAGGCTGTACAAATATCCCCATCCTCAATACTGGATCAGCCTGACACACCAGTGCAAAAGATAAACATGCAGCAATCTTCAGCCAGAAGTGTCAAATGGATAGACTCCAGTGATCCCCAGCATTGCAAATACCAGCCTTCAGCCAATTTGTTTCACTCCATGCGGTATCAAGGAGGAGTTGGAGGTGCTAGATTTTGCAAAGGCTACAGGGTCTGACAAAATTCCAGCAATAATACTGAAGATGTGTGCTCCAGAACCTGCTGCTGCTGTAGCCAAGCTGTTCCTGTTAGGACATTGGCCTCCACCTGACAATGTGGAAAATTGCCCAGGTATGTCCTGTACACAAAAACGGGACAAATGCAAAGGGGAAACAATACTTACTGCCGCATCAGTTTACTCTCAATCATCTGTCATGACAGAAGTTGTCATCAACAGTGCTGTCAAGCAGCACATGCTCAGTTCAGAGACATTATTACACATCTCTGGAGCAGGTGGGACTTGAACTTGGGCCTCCCAGTCCAAGGCTAGGGGTATTACCACTGTGCCATAAGACATCTTTAAGTTCCTCAATATAATGAACTGGGCCCATCAGCTTCAGCTATTTCATCAATGATTTCCTCTACACCCTAAAGTCAGAAGTGAGGATGTTTGCCAAAGATTGCACATTTCGTAATGCCTCCGATACTGAAGGAGTCCATGTTCAAATGCAGCAAGATTTGGACAATATCCAGGCTTGAACTGAGGTGACAAATAACGTTTACACCACACAAATGGCAGTCAATGGCCCTCTCCCAATAAGACACAACCTAACTATCATTCTTCAAGTTTCAATCGTGTTACCATAACCGAATCTGGAGTTAGCAACATCCTTGGGTGTGGAAAATTATCCAGAAACTTGACTGGACATGTCACACAAAAACAGTGACTACAAGAGCAGGTCAGAGACTAGGAATACTGTGGCAAGTAACTCACCTCCTGACTCCCCAAAACTTTTCCACCATCTGTAAGGCACAAGTCAGGACTGTGAGGGAATACTGCCCTATAGTCTGGATGAGCAGCTCCAACAATACTCAACAAGCTTGACACCATCCAGGACAAGTCCATTTGATTGGAACCACATCCACAAACATTCACTCCCTCCAGCACCGGTGCTCAGCAGTGTATACCATCTATAAGATGCACTTGAGAATTCACCAAGGCTCCTCAGCACCTTCCAAACCCATGACCACATTTGCAAGAACAAAGGCAGCAAATACATGGGAACACCACCACTGCAAGTTCCCCACCTTGCCACGCATCATCCTTACTTTGAAATATATCGCCGTTCCTTCAGTGTCGCCGGGTCAAAATCCTGGAATTCCCTCCCTAAGGGCAGTGTGGGTCAATCTACAGCATACTGACTGCAGCAGTTCAAGAAGGCAGCTCACCACCATCCAGCAGGGGCAACTAGGTACAGACAGTAAATATTGGCCCTCATCCCATGAGTGAATGTAAAAAAAGTTGCCAGTGTGAAGGAAGTAATGATCATCTGACGATTGTTATGAAGGTATAGAAGTGTACTGTACCTTTAAGAGAGTGAAGGACTTAGAGAGACACACAAGAGTGCTGGCAAAGTTACATTGTAACATTTGGTCCAGCAGCTAGAGTAGCTGGTTGCCTGGATACAAAAACAAATCAAATTTGGCAATCAGTTTAAATTATATCCCAAAAAATACAGACTCCAAACAATTGAGTATATTGACAATATTAAAAGCCAATGAAACAATCCAATGCTTTGTGGTATAAGACTGGGAAAAACTGAACAGTCGAGAGGAGAACTGCCAAGCAACCAGCATGTACAGACTGCCCAAAACACAGCTCTCTTAAAGGTACCTTAACTATCGATGACCTATGGAACAGAAATCCTGAAGGAGAAGAAACTCTACAGAGGAAGATACGAAGGGAAGATTTGATAGCTGCCTGGCTTTGAAATTTGAATTTTGGTAAATCTTACCTGGAGGTTTATCGGACTAGTATTACAGAAGGGAAAGTAAAAGGTAGGTTAGAGGAAGGAGTTGTAAATAGTTGTTGTTCTTTGTAATACTTTAAGACATAAAGTTGTCAATTTTTACTTTAAATAGTTCTTGGCCTCTCGAATTGTCACAGATGAATCTTATCTGTGTTGCTGGTTTAAATTAAGCAGGAGGGTTTACCCATGTCATAACAACGATGGAAAGATTTCTATGACCTGATGGGTGACCAGTTCTCAGCCTGTTCACTCCCTTGCACTGTAAACGGCACAGTTGGCATGCTGATGCTTGCTTTGACCAGGAGAGACTTTCCACACTAACGTTTATGGGACAGGGTGCCAATGTTGGAGCAGAGCAACACGTAGCGGGACATTTTGAAGAAGGACATTTGCCAGTAGTTGTCCAGGCAGCAGAACCTGACTACTTTCATCATTTGAGCAATTTAACATCAAAATGTAGACGAGGATAGGCTGTGAGGAAAGTTGAAGGGCTGCAAGAGGTTATAACTCGGAATGATGCTACCCCCTTCACTGTCAGTACTGAGGATGTGCCAGATTGTCAGACAGGCTGTACCAATTAATTGGATTATTCTCATGTTTTTCATAAGTCCTTGTGGCTCTGTGGTTAGCACTGCTGCCTCACAGCACGACAGACCCAGGTTCAATTCCAGCCTTGGGTGACTGCCAGTGTAGTGTTTGGATGTTCTCCCCATATCTGTGTAGGTGTCCTGCAGATGCTCCGGTTTCCTCCCACAGACCAAAGATGGATTGGCTGTGCTAAACTGCTCGTAGTGTCTGAGGATGTGCAGGCTAAGTGGATTAGTCATGGGAAATGCAGGGTCATAGGGAGTGGGGTGGTGTTGGGATGCTCTTCATAGGGTCAGAATGGGCCTAATGGCCTACTTCCATTCTATGATAATCTGGTCTCATTTCCCACCCCAGCTCCAAACCTACCCTGTGGCCAGTTGAGAACGAAATTGGATTGTAAGTGATATGGGTGCTCCTCACAAACCTACTACTGTTAATGCAATTTAGCTTTATGATTCTCTTCAACATCTCTGGGCTGATTAAATCGCTTTGTAAAAAGCATTTGTTAACTGAGGGCCGGCAAATAAACAGGAAATGTCTCCTGTTTCCTGAATAAATAACCAAGGTAACTATGCCACTGAAATCTTGGGTAATGACAAGGCACTGTTCGCAGCTCTGAAGCTCACTGCAGCAGGATGGAATAGATTGCTGCCTGACTATCTACCATGTGAAGATTGGGTAGACATGGAACCAAAGACTGGGGCACTGAATTTGATTTATTATTGCCACATGTACCAAGATACAGTGAAAAGTATTGTTTTGTGTGCTTACCAGACAAACCATACCTTACACAAGAATAATAGAACAGAATGCAGAATATAGTGTTATAGCTACAGAGACGGTGCAGACAAAGACCTACCTTAATATCTGTGAGGTCCATTCTTGGACACTTACAAGTGAATGTCAGGTGACAGATGAATTCACTACTTAGAAACTGGCTGTTTTGAACAGATAAGGAGCTGTTAACTGGAGGGCTGTTATTGATGCTCTGGTATTAAGTACATTCCTGAGTGAGATTGATTCAACATTTCCATGCTAAATTTGAAGAGTAGAACAGGAAATGGAAATTGGGGTCGATTATATGCCTACTGCCCCAATTACATTAAAGGCAGGTCGCCATTCAGTCTCTGGAGCATTGTCCAGCATTCATAGAGTCACACAGCACGGAAACAGCTTTAGTCCAACCAGTCCGTGATAACTATATCCCACTTGACTGCGCTTGGCCCATATCAATCCAAATCTTTCCTATTCAAGTGGACTCAGACCTTTGGCTTCATCGTGGACAGGGAAACAGATAACCAGTGAACATAGAACATAGAACAATACAGCGCAGTACAGGCCCTTTGGCCCTCGATGTTGCGCCGATCCAAGCCCACCTAACCTATACTAACCCACTATCCTCCATATACCTATCCAATGCCCGCTTAAATGCCCATAAAGAGGGAGAGTCCACCACTGCTACTGGCAGGGCATTCCATGAACTTACAACTCGCTGAGTGAAGAACCTACCCCTAACTTCAGTCCTATATCTACCCCCCCCTTAATTTAAAGCTATGCCCCCTTGTAATACCCGACTCCATACGCGGGAAAAGGTTCACACTGTCAACCCTATCTAACCCCCTAATCATCTTGTACACCTCAATCAAGTCACCCCTAAACCTTCTTTTCTCTAATGAAAACAGCCCCAAGTGTCTCAGTCTTTCCTCATACGATCTTCCTTCCATACCAGGCAACATCCTGGTAAACCTCCTCTGCACCCGTTCCAGTGCCTCCACATCCTTCCTATAGTATGGCGACCAAAACTGCACACAATATTCCAGATGCGGCCGCACCAGAGTCTTATACAACTGCATCATGACCTCAGGACTCCGGAACTCAATTCCTCTACCAATAAAAGCCAGTACGCCATATGCCTTCCTCACCGCACTATTTACCTGGGTGGCAACTTTCAGAGATCTGTGTACATGGACACCAAGATCCCTCTGCTCATCCACACTACCAAGTATCCGACCATTAGCCCAGTACCCCATCTTTTTGTTATTCTTCCCAAAGTGAATCACCTCACACTTAGCTATATTGAATTCCATTTGCCACCTTTCTGCCCAGCTCTGCAGCTTCTCTATATCCTGCTGTAACCTGCCACATCCTTCCTCACTGTCAACAACTCCTCCGACTTTCGTATCATCCGCAAACTTGCTCACCCAACCTTCTAACCCCTCTTCCAGGTCATTTATAAAAATGACAAACAGCAATGGTCCCAAAACAGATCCTTGCGGAACACCGCTAGTGATGGCACTCCATGAAGAAACTTTGCCATCAACTACTACCCTCTGTCTTCTTCCATCCAGCCAATTCCTAATCCAAACCTCCAACTCACCCTCAATGCCATATCTCCGTATTTTCTGCAGTAGCCTACCATGGGGAACCTTATCAAATGCCTTACTAAAATCCATATATACCACATCTACCGCTTTCCCCTCATCAACCTCCTTCGTCACCTTTTCAAAGAATTCAATAAGGTTTGTGAGGCACGACCTGCCCTTCACAAAACCATGCTGACTATCCTTGATCACATTATTCCTATCCAGATGTGCATAAATCCTATCCCTTACAATTCTCTCTAAGACTTTGCCCACAACAGAAGTGAGACTCACCGGCCTATAGTTACTAGGGTTATCCCTACTCCCCTTTTTGAACAAGGGAACCACATTTGCTATCCTCCAGTCTTCTGGCACTACTCCTGTAGACAAAGAGGACATAAAAATCAAGGCCAATGGCTCTGCAATCTCCTCCCTTGCTTCCCAGAGAATCCTAGGATAAATGCCATCAGGCCCAGGGGACTTATCTATTTTCACCTTTTCCAGGATTTCCAACACCTCTTCTCTACATACCTCAAAGCCATCCATTCTACTTATTTGTGACTCAGTATTCACATCGATGACAATGCCCTGTTCCTGAGTAAATACTGAAGAAAAGTATTCATTCAGTGTCTCCCCAATCTCTTCCGCCTCCACACGCAACTTCCCACTACTATCCTTGACTGGACCAATTCCTACCCTAGTCATTCTTTTATTCCTAACATACCTATAGAAAGCCTTAGGGTTTTCCCTAATCCTACCGACTAAGGACCTTTCATGTCCCCTCCTTGCTGCTCTTAGCTCTCTCTTCAGGTCCTTCCTGGCTACCCTATACCTCTCAATCGCCACAATTGAACCTTCACGTCTCATCTTGAGATAGGCCGCCCTCTTCCATTTAACAAGGGATTCCAATTCCTTATTAAACCACGGCTCCCTCGCACGACCCTTTCCTCCCTGCCTGACAGGTACATAATTATCAAGGACACTCAATAGTTGCTCCTTGAACAAGCTCCACATATCATTTACACTCTTGCCTTGGAGTCTACTTTTCCAAGCCACATATCCTAAGTCATGCCTCACCGCATCATAATTTCCCTGCCCCCAGCTATAACTCTTGCCCTGTAGTACACACTTATCCCTCTCCATCACTAGAGTAAAAGTCACCGAATTATGGTCACTATCCCCAAAGTGCTCATCTACCTCTAATTCTAACACCTGGCCTGGTTCATTACCCAGAACCAAATCCAGTATGGCCTCACCTCTTGTTGGCCTATCTACATATTGTGTCAGGAAACCCTCCTGCACACATTGAACAAACACTGACCCATCTAACGAACTTGAGCTATAGCTTTCCCAATCAATATCAGGAAAGTTAAAGTCCCCCATAACAACAACAGTGAGAAACATAAAAACAGATTGTAAAAGATTCCATAGATATATAAAATGATAATAGTCATAGAAATGTTCAGCAAGGAAACAGACCCTTAGGTCCAACTCGTCCATGTCAACCAGATATCCTAAATTAATCTAAAACCATTTGCCAGCATTTGGCCCAACTTCCTCCTAATCCCTTCTACTCATATACCCATCCAGATGCCTTTTAAATGTTGTAATTGTACCAGCCTCCACCACTTCCTCTGGCAGCTCATTCCATACACACACCACCCTCTGTGTGAAAACATTGCCCCTTAGGTCCCTTTTAAATTTTTCCCCTCTCACCTTAAACTTATGCCCTGTAGTTCTGGACTCCCCCAACCCAGAGAAAAGACCTTGTCTATTCACCCTATCCATGTCCCTCATGATTTTATAAACCTCTATAAGGAGAAAGTGAGGGCTGCAGATGCTGGAGATCAGAGCTTAAAAATATGTTGCTGGAAAAGCGCAGCAGGTCAGGCAGCATCAAAGGAACAGGAGGATCGACGTTTCGGGCATAAGCCCTTCCTGAAGAAACGTCGATTCTCCTGTTCCTTTGATGCTGCCTGACCTGCTGCGCTTTTCCAGCAACACATTTTTAAACCTCTATAAGGTCACCCCTCAGCCTCCGACGCTCCAGGGAAAACAGCCCCAGCTTGTTCAGCCTCTCCCTATAGCTCAAGTCCTCCAACCCTGGCAACATCCTTGTAAACCCTTTCTGAACCATTTCAAGTTTCACACCATCCTTCCTATAGGAGGGAGACCAGAATTACAAGATGAACAAATATTAAAAAACGGGCTCAGTTAGAAGCAGAATAAGCAGACATGATTATTGTATTACTTATCTTCCTGGAATGGTTCCCACAGATCTGAAAATGACAAATGTAAACCCACTACTTATAAAACAGGAAACTACATCAACCTGTTAACAAGTTCTCTATCCAGAGAAACAGATGACAGGAGGAATTTTCTCTCTCAGAGGGAGTAGAATTTGTGGAATTCTTTACTGCAGAAGGCTGTTGAGACTCAGTCATTAAGTATATTCAAGGTTGAGTAATAGTAATAGAGATGTACAGCATGGAAACAGTCCTACATGTCCATGCTGACCATATTCTAAATTAATCTAGTCCATTTGGCAGCATATCCCTCTAAACCCTTCCTATTCATACACCCAGCCAGATGCCTTTTAAATCGTAATTGCTCTGGCAGCTCATTCCAAACATGCACACCCTCTGTGTGAAACAGTTGCCCCTTAGGTCCCTTTTAAATCTTTCCCCTCTCACCTTAAACTTATGCCCTCTAGTTTTGGACTCCCCCACCCTGGGGAAAAAAGACCTTGGCTATTGACCCTATCCATGTCCCTCATGATTTTATAACTCCGATGCTCCAATGAAAATAGCCCCAGCTTATTCAACCTCTCCCTTTAGAACACACCCTGGCAACATCCTTGTAAATATTTTCTGAACCCTTTCATGTTTCACAACACCATTCCTATATTGCACCCAGTATTCCAAAAGCGGCCTAACCAATGTCCTGTACAGCCGCAACATGACCTCCCATCTCCTGTACTCAGTGCACTGACCAATAAAGTAAAGCATACCAAACGCCTTCTTCACTATCCTGTCTAACTGCATTTTCCCCTTCAAGGAGCTATGAACCTGCACTCCAAGGTCTCTTTGTTCAGCAACACTCCCTAGGACCTTATCATTTAGTGTATAAACCCTGCTAAGATTTGCTTTCCCAAAATGCAACACTTTTCATTTATCGAAATTAAATTCCATCTGCCACTGTGGTGGAGAAAATGGAGAGAATCACCAGGAGACTCGGAGAGTTCTTCAAGGAGTAGGTTTTTTATTTGCAAACAAAAAACCATGACACTCAGAAACCAAATTCTTGAATGTCCCCGAACCTCAGGGTCCATGGCTCTTTATACCTTATTTTTATCATGTTTTTGTTAACTTATCAGCATGCTTAACCGTGTTAGTCAAAATTACCTCACTCCAGATATACAATAAACCAATAATGTTGGTTCCCATTATCTCTCTACTTCTGCCACTATAGTTTTTCCTACATTCTACTTAATATTATTCTAATATCACGATTAAATACTTTACTGCATCCTCTGCCACAATGATCCTCCATCCCAGACTAACCTGTCATGGTTAGATATTTAGCTAGCCCGTCTACCACAATGGTCTCCTGTCCCAAGCTGACTCCACTAACTACTGATTAGATATTTATTGTCATGGGTCTCAAGCAGGCTGACTCTACTAACTCTTAATTAAATATTTAATGTCATCTCCTAAATATTTATTGCCACGACCTGTCCCAACCTGCCATGATGATATTTAGCAGGCGAGGCTGACTTTACTAACTGTTATTATCTCAGCCTGCCATAGTAACCTTTCAGCTCCCAGTCTGACTCTGCTCATTGGTGTAGGAGCATTCCCACCATTCTTATCCCATCCTGCCACATTTTGACTCGTGTAGCATTCCACAGACCCCTTGTAACAGATCGCCAGTGGTCTTCATGCTTTAACCCTTCCCATGCTTTCTTTATTTTCCACACCACTCTTCAGGCCATTGGCCTATCTGATCAAGTTCCCCTTATAATCTGAGGTAACCTTCTTCACTGTCCACTACACCTCCAATTTTGGTGTCGTCTGCAAATCTACATGTTTACAGAAACCAGTAAGTGTGGAATACATCCTGTTTTTACATAGCCTGGGAGCAGTTTCCAATTCAGAGACAACACTAGGAGTACCTACCTTTTTTTAAAAAGGTTGTTTAAGAAAGTAGGCATTGCAGACAAGACCAATATTTATTGCCCAGCCCAATTATGTTTGAGAAGGTGGAGACAGACATTTTTAATCAGGAATGGAATCAAGGGATAAAGGCAGGAAAGCGGAGTTGCGGATGATCAGATCCGTCGTGGTGAAACAGACTCAGTGGGCTGAATGGCATACATCTCCTATGTCAGGACAGGATGCAGAGCTGGGCTGAGAAATGGCAGATGGAGTTCAACATGGATAAATGCAAAGTGATGCGTTTGGGAAGGTCGAACCTGAATGCTGAATATAGGATTAAAGACAGGATTCTTGGCAGTGTGGAGGAACAGAAGGATCTGGGTGTGCAAGTACATAGATCTCTCAAAGTTGTCACCCAAGTGGATAGGGTTATTAAGAAAGCATATGGTGTTTTGGCTTTCATTAACAGGGGATCGAGTTTAAGAGCCGCGAGGTTTTGATGCAGCTGTACAAGTCCCTGGTGAGACCACACTTGGAATATTGTGTCCAGTTCTGGTTGGTTTACCAGGATGCTGCCTGGACTGGAGGGCTTGCCTTATGAAGAAAGGTTGAATAAGCTCGGAGTTTTCTCTCTGGAGAGAAGGAGGAAGAGAGGAGACCTGATCGAGGTGTACAAAATAACGAGAGGAATAGATAGAGTCAATAGCCAGAGACTTTTCCTCAGGGCAGGATTGACTGGTACGAGGAGTCATAGTTTGAAGATATTAGGAGGAAGGTATAAAGGAGACGTCAGAGGAAGGTTCTTTACGCAGAGAGTTGTGAATGCATGGAATGCGTTGCTAGCGATGGTGGTGGAAGCAGAGTCATTAGGGACATTTAAGCGACTGCTGGACATGCACATGGATAGCAGTGAGTTGAGGGGTGTGTAGGTTATTACTATATTTTACATTAGGATTAAACCTTGGCACAACATTGTGGGCCAAAGGGCCTGTTCTGTGCTGTACTTGTCTATGTTCTATGTATGTCTAATGGTCAATTAAAAATTGTAATTAAGAATGTAGTAACAGGACACTTTTAAAATAAAGCTAAAATTTTGAGGGGCATAGATAAAGTGAATGACAAGAGTTTTCCCTAGGGCGGAAAAACGTGTTGCTGGAAAAGCGCAGCCGGTCAGGCAGCATCCAAGGAGCAGGAGAATCGACGTTTCGGGCATAAGTCCTTCTTCAGGAATGAGGACGGTGTGCCAAGCAGGCTAAGATAAAAGGTAGGGAGGAGGGACTTGGGGGAGGGGCGTTGGGAATGCGATAGGTAGAAGGAGGTTAGGGTGAGGGTGATAGGCCAGAGAGGGGGGGGGAGAGAGGTCAGGAAGAAGATTGCAGGTCAAGAAGGCGGTGCTGAGTCTGAGGGTTGGGACTGAGATAAGGTGGGGGGGAGGGGAAATGAGGAAGCTGGAGAAATCTGCATTCATCCCTTGTGGTTGGAGGGTTCCTAGGCAGAAGATGAGGCCCCTTCTTGACCTGTAATCTTCTTCCCCCTCCCCGGCCTATCACACTCACCTTGGCCTCCTTCCACCTATCGCATTCCCAACGCCCCTCCCCCAAGTCCCTCCTCCCTACCTTTTATCTTTGCCTGCTTGGCACACTTTCCTCATTCCTGAAGAAGGGCTTATGCCCGAAACATGATTCTCCTGCTCCTTGGATGCTGCCTGACCTGCTGTGCTTTTCCAGCAACACATTTTTCAGCTCTGATCTCCAGCATCTGCAGTCCTCACTTTCTCCTAATTGATTTTTCCCTAGGGCGGGGGAGTTCATGACAAGGGGGCGTATTTTTAAAGTGAGAGGAGGAAATTTAAAGAAAGAAATGAGGGGTGACTTTTTCTTACGCAGAGAGTGGTTCATGTGCAGAATGAACTGCCAGAGGAAGTGGTTGATGCAGATAAAGTTACAACGTTTAAAAGACATTTGGATAAGTACATGAATTTGGAGGGATTGGGACTAGTTTAGGTTGGGAACAAGGTCAGTGTGGATAAGCTGGACTGAAGGGTCTGTTTCTATGCTCTTTGACTCAAGAGAACAGAGTCAACTTGGATTATGAAAGGGAAATCCATGTTTGACAAGAGGTTGGACTTTTTTTGAGAATGTAACTGGCAGGATCAATAGAGGGAATGCTATTCTTAGATTTTCAGAATATTTTAAATAAGGTCCCACACAAGAGTTGGTTTAAAAAAAAGATTTCGAGCACAGGGGATTGGGGGAATGTATTGGCATGGATTGAGAACAGGTTAATGTGCAGAAAATAGAGGGTTGGAATAATGGGCCTTTTTCTAGTTGATTACTGGGTAATGCAAGGCTCAGTGCTTAGGATCACAGCTTTTCACAGTCTAGATTTAGGTTTTATTGTCAAGTACAGGAATACAGTGAAAAGTGTTGCCACACACAGCGCCATCTTAGGTACAAAGTGCTGAGTTACAACCTTAGGTACTAAAATAAATTAGGGACAAGAATAGAGAGATACTGAAAAAGGTTATTTGGCAAACTGATTGTGAAATCCCAGTTATTCAGCTCCAGTGTGCTTGGTGTTTCGCTGATTATCCTGACCTGCGTTTACAGCAATGATTCTCATGTAAGGATTCATTGTAATATTTCTCAAGTGGGAGTTGTGAGGGTGATACAAAGGGATTTTATGAGGCGGAGAGCATGGGCATGAATTTGGCAGCGGGAATACAAGGTGAGGATGGTTATCCAATTCGGGAACATCAGAAATACAATATTTATTAATTAGAGAGAGGCTGGCAAGTATTAAACTTCAAAGGGTGTTCCACCTGGATTTCAAAACGTGAACAGAAAGCAATGAAGAAGGCGATGATATGTCAGCCTTTATTACAAATGGGTTTGGTTACAGTAGCAGGGGTTCCTGCATCTATATAGAATCACAGTGAAACAGCGTTGGGAGTATTTTATATACCATTTGCCTCCTTAGTTGCCAAAGAAGGCTCGCCAGTTAGCATGGATTGAGGAGACTGGGGCCTCTATTCATTGGGCTCTAAGGAATGACAGATGATTCACTCAAAACGTACAGTCTCTCTACAGAAACTGACAGGGTAGATGGAAGAATGGTGATTCCCCCTATGAGGAGGGGTGGGGGGGGGGGGGGGGGGAGGAGTCTGGAACCAGGGAACACAATCTCAGAATAAGAGGTCCACAATTTCATTGAATCCCCACAGTATAGAAGCAGGCCATTCAGCCCATACCAACCCTCCAAAGAGCATCCCATCTTATCCCATCCCATGGCTTAACCTACACATCCCTGGACACTATGGGGCAATTTAGTATAGCCAATCCACCCTACCTGCACACCTTTGGACTGTGGGAGGAAACCAGAGCACCCAGAGAAACCCCACACAGACACGGGGAGGATGTGCAAACCCCACACAGTCACGGGGAGGATGTACAAACCCCACCCAGACACGGGGAGGATGTGCAAACCCCACACAGACACGGGGAGGATGTGCAAACCCCACACAGTCACGGGGAGGATGTGCAAACCCCACCCAGTCACGGGGATGAGGTGCAAACCCCACACAGACACAGGGAGGATGTGCAAACCCCACACAGACACGGGGAGGATGTGCAAACCCCACACAGACACGGGGAGGATGTGCAAACCCCACCCAGACACGGGGAGGATGTGCAAACCCCACACAGACACGGGGAGGATGTGCAAACCCCACACAGTCACGGGGAGAGTGTACAAACCCCACCCAGACACGGGGATGAGGTGCAAACCCCACCCAGACACAGGGAGGATGTGCAAACCCCACACAGACACGGGGAGAGTGTACAAACCCCACCCAGACACGGGGATGAGGTGCAAACCCCACCCAGACACGGGGAGGATGTGCAAACCCCACCCAGACACGGGGAGGATGTGCAAACCCCACACAGACACGGGGAGAATGTGCAAACCCCACACAGTCACGGGGAGAGTGTACAAACCCCACAGAGACACGGGGAGGATGTGCAAACCCCACACAGACACGGGGAGGATGTGCAAACCCGAACCAGACACGGGGAGGATGTGCAAACCCCACACAGACACGGGGAGAGTGTGCAAACCCCACACAGACACGGGGAGGATGTGCAAACCCCACACAGACACGGGGAGGATGTGCAAACCCCACCCAGACACGGGGAGGATGTGCAAACCCCACCCCGTCACGGGGAGAGTGTACAAACCCCACACAGTTACGGGGAGGATGTGCAAACCCCACCCCGTCACGGGGAGAGTGTACAAACCCCACCCAGACACGGGGAGGATGTGCAAACCCCACCCCGTCACGGGGAGAGTGTACAAACCCCACACAGTCACGGGGAGGATGTGCAAACCCCACCCCGTCACGGGGAGGATGTGCAAACCCCACCCCGTCACGGGGAGAGTGTACAAACCCCACCCAGACACGGGGAGGATGTGCAAACCCCACCCCGTCACGGGGAGAGTGTACAAACCCCACACAGTCACGGGGAGGATGTGCAAACCCCACACAGACACGGGGAGGATGTGCAAACCCCACCCAGACACGGGGAGAGTGTGCAAACCCCACACAGACACGGGGAGGATGTGCAAACCCCACACAGTCACGGGGAGGATGTGCAAACCCCACACAGTCACGGGGAGGATGTGCAAACCCCACCCAGACACAGGGAGGATGTGCAAACCCCACCCAGACACGGGGAGAGTGTACAAACCCCACACAGACACGGGGAGGATGTGCAAACCCCACACAGACACGGGGAGAGTGTACAAACCCCACACAGACACGGGGAGGATGTGCAAACCCCACACAGACACGGGGAGGATGTGCAAACCCCACCCAGACACGGGGAGAGTGTGCAAACCCCACCCCGTCACGGGGAGGATGTGCAAACCCCACCCCATCACGGAGAGGATGTGCAAACCCCACACAGTCACGGGGAGAATGTGCAAATCCCACACAGACACGGGGAGGATGTGCAAACCCCACACAGACACGGGGAGGATGTGCAAACCCCACACAGTCACGGGGAGGATGTGCAAACCCCACACAGTCACGGGGAGGATGTGCAAACCCCACACAGTCACGGGGAGGATGTGCAAACCCCACACAGACAGGGGGAGGATGTGCAAACCCCACACAGACAGGGGGAGGATGTGCAAACCCCACACAGACATGGGGAGGATGTGCAAACCCCACCCAGACACGGGGAGGATGTGCAAACCCCACACAGACACGGGGAGAATGTGCAAACCCCACACAGACACGGGGAGGATGTGCAAACCCCACCCAGACACGGGGAGGATGTGCAAACCCCACACAGTCACGGGGAGGATGTGCACACCCCACACAGTCACGGGGAGGATGTGCAAACCCCACACAGTCACGGGGAGAATGTGCAAACCCCACACAGACACGGGGAGGATGTGCAAACCCCACACAGACACGGGGAGGATGTGCAAACCCCACACAGACACGGGGAGGATGTGCAAACCCCACACAGACACGGGGAGAATGTGCAAACCCCACACAGACACGGGGAGGATGTGCAAACCCCACACAGACACGGGGAGGATGTGCAAACCCCACACAGACACGGGGAGGATGTGCAAACCCCACACAGACACGGGGAGAATGTGCAAACCCCACACAGACACGGGGAGAATGTGCAAACCCCACACAGATACGGGGAGGATGTGCAAACCCCACACAGTCACGGGTAGAATGTGCAAACCCCACACAGACACGGGGAGGATGTGCAAACCCCACACAGACACGGGGAGGATGTGCAAACCCGACCCAGACACGGGGAGGATATGCAAACCCCACCCAGACACAGGGAGGATGTGCAAACCCCACCCAGACACGGGGAGGATGTGCAAACCCCACCCAGACACGGGGAGGATGTGCAAACCCCACACAGACACGGGGAGGATGTGCAAACCCCACACAGACAGGGGGAGGATGTGCAAACCCCACACAGTCACGGGGAGGATGTGCAAACCCCACGCAGACACGGGGAGGATGTGCAAACCCCACACAGTCACGGGGAGGATGTGCAAACCCCACACAGACACGGGGAGGATGTGCAAACCCGAACCAGACACGGGGAGGATGTGCAAACCCCACCCAGACACAGGGAGGATGTGCAAACCCCACACAGACACGGGGAGGATGTGCAAACCCCACACAGACACGGGGAGAGTGTACAAACCCCACACAGACACGGGGAGGATGTGCAAACCCCACACAGACACGGGGAGAGTGTACAAACCCCACCCAGACACGGGGAGGATGTGCAAACCCCACACAGTCACGGGGAGGATGTGCAAACCCCACACAGACACGGGGAGGATGTGCAAACCCCATACAGTCACGGGGAGGATGTGCAAACCCCACACAGACACGAGGAGGATGTGCAAACCCCACACAGACATGGGGAGAGTGTACAAACCCCACCCAGACACGGGGAGGATGTGCAAACCCCACACAGACACGGGGAGGATGTGCAAACCCCACACAGACACGGGGAGAGTGTACAAACCCCACACAGACACGGGGAGGATGTGCAAACCCCACCCAGACACGGGGAGGATGTGCAAACCCCACCCAGACACGGGGAGGATGTGCAAACCCCATCCAGACACGGGGAGAGTGTACAAACCCCACACAGACACGGGGAGAGTGTACAAACCCCACCCAGACACGGGGAGAATGTTCAAACCCCACACAGACACGGGGAGGATGTGCAAACCCCACACAGTCACGGGGAGGATGTGCAAACCCCACACAGACACGGGGAGGATGTGCAAACCCCACACAGACACGGGGAGAGTGTACAAACCCCACACAGACACGGGGAGAGTGTACAAACCCCACAGAGACACGGGGAGGATGTGCAAACCCCACACAGACACGGGGAGAGTGTACAAACCCCACAGAGACACGGGGAGGATGTGCAAACCCCACACAGACACGGGGAGGATGTGCAAACCCCACACAGACACGGGGAGGATGTGCAAACCCCACACAGTCACGGGAAGGATGTGCAAACCCCACACAGTCACGGGGAGGATGTGCAAACCCCACACAGACACGGGGAGGATGTGCAAACCCCACACAGACACGGGGAGGATGTGCAAACCCCACACAGACACGGGGAGGATGTGCAAACCCCACACAGTCACGGGGAGGATGTGCAAACCCCACACA
This sequence comes from Chiloscyllium plagiosum, assembly GCF_037043375.1. Lineage (NCBI taxonomy): Eukaryota > Metazoa > Chordata > Chondrichthyes > Orectolobiformes > Hemiscylliidae > Chiloscyllium > Chiloscyllium plagiosum. The sequence goes on from NW_028270182.1 coordinate 4,163,862, forward strand.
GACACGGGGAGGATGTGCAAACCCCACACAGACACGGGGAGGATGTGCAAACCCCACACAGTCACGGGGAGGATGTGCAAACCCCACACAGACACGGGGAGGATGTGCAAACCCCACACAGACACGGGGAGAGTGTACAAACCCCACACAGACACGGGGAGAGTGTACAAACCCCACACAGACACGGGGAGAGTGTACAAACCCCACACAGACACGAGGAGGATGTGCAAACCCCACACAGACATGGGGAGAGTGTACAAACCCCACCCAGACACGGGGAGGATGTGCAAACCCCACACAGACACGGGGAGAGTGTACAAACCCCACACAGACACGAGGAGGATGTGCAAACCCCACACAGACATGGGGAGAGTGTACAAACCCCACCCAGACACGGGGAGGATGTGCAAACCCCACACAGACACGGGGAGGATGTGCAAACCCCACACAGACACGGGGAGAGTGTACAAACCCCACACAGACACGGGGAGGATGTGCAAACCCCACCCAGACACGGGGAGGATGTGCAAACCCCACCCAGACACGGGGAGGATGTGCAAACCCCATCCAGACACGGGGAGAGTGTACAAACCCCACACAGACACGGGGAGAGTGTACAAACCCCACCCAGACACGGGGAGAATGTTCAAACCCCACACAGACATGGGGAGGATGTGCAAACCCCACACAGTCACGGGGAGGATGTGCAAACCCCACACAGACACGGGGAGGATGTGCAAACCCCACACAGACACGGGGAGAGTGTACAAACCCCACACAGACACGGGGAGAGTGTACAAACCCCACACAGACACGGGGAGGATGTGCAAACCCCACCCAGACACGGGGAGGATGTGCAAACCCCATCCAGACACGGGGAGAGTGTACAAACCCCACACAGACACGGGGAGAGTGTACAAACCCCACCCAGACACGGGGAGAATGTTCAAACCCCACACAGACACGGGGAGGATGTGCAAACCCCACACAGTCACGGGGAGGATGTGCAAACCCCACACAGACACGGGGAGGATGTGCAAACCCCACACAGACACGGGGAGGATGTGCAAACCCCACACAGTCACGGGGAGGATGTGCAAACCCCACACAGACACGGGGAGGATGTGCAAACCCCACACAGACACGGGGAGAGTGTACAAACCCCACACAGACACGGGGAGAGTGTACAAACCCCACACAGACACAGGGAGGATGTGCAAACCCCACACAGACACAGGGAGAGTGTACAAACCCCACAGAGACACGGGGAGGATGTGCAAACCCCACACAGACACGGGGAGGATGTGCAAACCCCACACAGACACGGGGAGGATGTGCAAACCCCACACAGACACGGGGAGGATGTGCAAACCCCACACAGACACGGGGAGGATGTGCAAACCCCACACAGACACGGGGAGGATGTGCAAACCCCACACAGACACGGGGAGGATGTGCAAACCCCACACAGACACGGGGAGGATGTGCAAACCCCACACAGACACGGGGAGGATTTGCAAACCCCACACAGACACGGGGAGGATGTGCAAACCCCACACAGACACGGGGAGGATTTGCAAACCCCACACAGACACGGGGAGGATGTGCAAACCCCACACAGACACGGGGAGGATGTGCAAACCCCACACAGACACGGGGAGGATGTGCAAACCCCACACAGACATGGGGAGAGTGTACAAACCCCACCCAGACACGGGGAGGATGTGCAAACCCCACACAGACACGGGGAGGATGTGCAAACCCCACACAGACACGGGGAGAGTGTACAAACCCCACACAGACACGGGGAGGATGTGCAAACCCCACCCAGACACGGGGAGGATGTGCAAACCCCACACAGTCACGGGAAGGATGTGCAAACCCCACACAGACACGGGGAGGATTTGCAAACCCCACACAGTCGCCTGAATCAGATCTGGTGTTGCGAGGCAGCTGCGTTAACCACTGAGACGCCCTTGATGAGATAAGGAGGATTTACTGCTCTCAGTGCCACACCTTTGGAATTCACTCCCTGAGGCTCTGTCAGTCATTAATAATGTTCAGGACTGAGAATGATAGGCTCCTACAAATTAAAAACACCAAGGGATGTGGAAATAGTGCAGGGAAATGGTGTTGATGTAGCTAGACCGTGACCTTATTGAATGGTGGAGCAGGCTCAAAGGAGCTGAATGGCCTTCTGCTGGCCCCATTGTGTTCTTATGCAACAGAAAATGGCCATTCAGCCCTTCAAACCTATTCTGCTTTTCATTGCAGGTGCAAAATTCCTTGAAAGTGGAGTTGCAGGTAGATAGGGTAGTGAAGGAGGTGTTTGGTACACTTGCCTTCATTGGTCAGTGCATTGAGTATAGGAGTTAGGAGGTTAAGCTGCGGCTGTAACATTGGCAAGGCCACTTTTGGAATACTGCGTTCAATTCTGGTCTCTCTGCTATAGGAAAGATGTTAAACTTGAAGCAGCTCAGAAAAGATTGACAAGAATGTTGCCAGGGTTGGAGGGTTTGAGCTATAGGTAGGGGCTGGGGCTGTTTACCCTGGAGTGTCAGAGACTGAGGGGTGACCTTATATAAGGAGTACAGATAAAATAAGTAGCCACAGTCTTGACAAGGGATTTAGATGTATTTGGAAAAGCAAGGACCCAATAGAGATAGTCAACATGGCTTTATGGGTGGGAAATTACATCTCACGAACTTGATTGAGTTTTTTGAAGTAGTAACAAAGAGGATTGATGAGGGCAGAGCGGTGGATGTGATCGATCTGGACTTCAGTAAGGCGTTCGACAAGGTTCCCCATGGGAGACTGGTTAGCAAAGTTACATCACATGGAATACAGGGAGAACTAGCCATTTGGGTACAGAACTGGCACAGTCTGTTTCTGTGCTGTACATCTCTGATCAAGGCGGATGTTTCTGCTCTGAGTCAGCGCATCATGAGTGGGTCACAAGAAGGAACTGTGTTGTCATCAACTTTCACTGTTAGCTTGCCTTGGAAGCAGAATGGGGAAGTTCTGTGGCTCTTTCAGCACGAGAAATCTTGCCTCTCCACCCCCAGCCCCATGTCCCTTACCCATCCCTCCCACAGCCAGTGCTGAGTGAACATTCCTGGACGTGCCTGCTGAGATGCTGTACTCTCCATCAGTGTCCAGGCAGCCAAGAGACCAGTTGACCACAAAGTAACCTCCTGATGCAAGTCAGCAACTGGAAACATAAAAAAAATACTTGTTCAGATAGAATGAAGGCAAGGAAGCTTGCTGAAGCTTGTATAAACCACTGAGAAAGAGCTGGAGAGAAACTCACCATCCAGTACAAAGCAGCTCCCACACCCACAAACATCCCCTCCCTCCCTCCCCCACCGACGCTCAGTAGCAGCAGTGTGTACCAGCTACAAGATACACTGCAGAAACTCATCAAAGATCCTCAGGCAGCACCTTCCAAACCCACGGCCCTTCCATCCAGAAGGACAAGGGGCCACAGATACATGGGAACCCCACCCCCTTGCAAGTTCCCTCTGAGCCCCTCACCATCCTGACTTGGAAATATATCGCCGTTCCCTCAGTGTGGCTGGCTCAGAATCCTGGGATTCCCCTCCCTCAGGGACATTGTGGGTCTACCCTCCAGCTGAGGGCCCACCCGGATCCTGAGCTTGCAGATTTCCCACTATGTAACTTTTCGATAGGATGCCTTCGACCTCTCGCCCCAGTGACTCACTCTCTGGGAAGGAAAACGAAACTGATGTGAAAGCTCTCAGTGCGATTGGCTTGCAAAGTTAGAAACTTTCATTTCCTGCTATCGACATCAGCGAACGGGCTGGGTGGCAAAAACCAGCCAGGAGCTTTCATCTGTGTCTGTCTCCAGTGACTGTCGCTCTCTGTCCAGGCAAGGATTGTAAAAGCAGCAGCTGCAGCCCAGGACAATGCATCCCTCTTCATTCCTGTTCTGGATGCTCCTCGGCAGCACCTCAGCCGGTGAGTTCACAAACTAACCAGTTCTTAGGGAAACAACACAGACCACGTTGTATTTGCAAATCAAGCCAGGATTTCTACTGCATCAGTGTGAACCGACCGGACTTTTCAACAAGGGCAGCTTTTTGTGAGTGGGAGGAAGTGGGTTCGGATTTTCAAATTACTGAGCATTCTGACTGACTTAAAACTCGTTAAGAAGTGACTTTTTTTTTTAAATAGATCTTTCTCGAGGCCCTTTTTTAGTCAGAAATCGCCCTCGCACAAATGTTACTGGGCCGGAGGAGACCACTCGGCCCGTCGTGTCTGCACGTCAAAGGGCGTCAGTCAGTCGCCAGTTTCCCTCCATCCCCATTTCCTTGCACGCTGTTACCATTCAAATCACTGTCATCATTAAAACCTAAATTAAAAACCCAAAGAGCTGCGGGTGCCGGGAATCAGAAACTGCTGGAAAAGCTCAGCAAGTCTGGCAGCATCTGTAGCAGAGAAAGCAGGTCCAGTTACCCTTCCTCAGAATATTGTTTTAATTTCGTGCACGGTTTCTCTCTCCATAGACACCGCCAGAATCTATTTAGCTTTGGTTAATTATCCTTCCTCAGGCGTGCTGTCATAGAGAGGTATAAGACACAGTATTCATAAACAAAACGTTAATAACTTTAAAATAAGCTGCCCTTGTTGAATCCTGTAATCAGTTAGGAGGTGGACTGCTGGTTAGACTGGAAAGGAATCTGATTTTACATTTTAATCAGCACTCTTATCTCCTAACTGATTACAGGATTCAACAAGGGCAGCTAGTTTTAAAGTTGTGCCTGATACCCCTCTATCACAACAGGTCTGAGCTCCGAAAGCCAGTCCTTCCCAAATAAACCTGTTGGACTGGAACCTGGCATCGTTTGATTTTTGCCTTTCCCTCTGAGCTACTTTCCCTTGTTCTGTGCTTTCACTCTCTCTTTTGCTGCTCTCTGTTCTGTCACTCGCTCTGTTCCACTCTCTCTCTCTCTCTGTCTACTTCATCTCTGTTTCTCTCTCCCATCACTCTCTACTATCCTCATTAGAAACCAGGAGTTGACCCTTTAAGCCATCTCCACATTCAGTAAGGCCATGGATGATCCCCTCTTCTTTAATGCCACATTCCCACTTTCCCCCCACTGGAAACAGACCCAGGTCTGCCTTGAGTATTTCTAGTCCCCACAACGTTCTGTGGCAGAGAGTTCCACGGGAACACCACCCTCTGAGTTAAGAAATCTTTCCTTATCTCAGTCTGAAATGGCCCACCCTTATATCGGAGACTGTGTCCCCTGGTTCTAAATTCCCTCACCCAGGGGAAACATCCTCCCTGTACCTAGTCTGTCCAGCCCTGTTAGAATTTATACATTTCAGGGATCTCCCTGTCTTCCCTCTACACTTGAGTGAATCCAGGCTCTCTGAATATGACAGTCATGCCATCCCTGATATCACTCGGGTGAACCTCTGCTGTGCTCTTGATGTGGTAGGTATACCCTCTCCAACACTACACACATCACCCCTGGGGGCGGTCTCTCCGAGGTCCTGGCTAACTTCAGGAAAACAGTCCTCCTTCTGAACCCCAATTGTTTTCCAATCAAGGCCAGTATTCCATTGGCTTTCCCAGTGGCTTACTGCTGCTGCCTGTCTCCTTCCATTGGCTGGTGTACAAGGAGCCCCAGATCCCTCTGTAGATCTGCACTTGGCAGTCGATCACCTGTTAAATGAGATGCTGCCTTCCTGGTTTTCACATCCAACTGTATCGCTTCACATTTTGCCACATTGGGCTGCGTCTGCCCTGGGTTTACCCACTTGGTCACTCAGCCTGTCTTGAATCACTCTGAAACTTCATTGCCCCTTCCTCACCACTCTCGCTCCCCCAGGTTTGGGAATGTTGCATTCAGTTCCCACATCCTGGTCATTTCTACATACTGGGAAGAGGTGAGGACCAAGTACTGATGCCTGCGGGACTCCACTAGTCACTGCCTGCAACTGGGGCATAAACCCAGAGAGAAACCCGTTTATTCCCACTCTCTGCTTCCTGTCTGTTAACCAATTGTCAAACCATTGCCAATCTATTACTATCTTCACCGCTAACCTTTTAGGAGGAATGATATCAAAAGCTTCACAGAATCCAAATATCCCACACCCACCGGTCCCCCTGGATTGAGTCCACTTGTTACAGCTTCTGAAAACTCCAGCTGATTTGTTAAGCACAAGATGCCGTTCATGAATCCACACTGGCATTGTGCAATGCTTTTCAAATGTTCTCTTGTCTTTTATAGTAGACTCCAGTACTTTCCTCCACGGCGGCTGCTTGGGTAACTGCTCAGTAAGGCTCTGTCTGCTCTCCCTCTGTCACACTTACTGCCCTCCCATCTGTCCAAGCTGCTCCGGGGTGAGCAGGGGTGGGGGTGGTGGGGGGGGGCAGAGAAGACTGGAAGATGACCACCAATTCATCCGATATTTTCAGGGCCATTTCCTTTAGGATTCCAGGATGTAGATTCTTGGACAATGGTGGGCAGTTGTCAGCCTTTAACCCCATTACTTTCCCCAGCAACATTTGCCTTCTCGTACTGACTTCCTACAATTTCTCCCTCTCACTTGACTCCTAACATTTCAGAAAGGGCTGTTTGCACCGCTTTTTGTGAAGACAGGACCTGTCTCTCTTTAACACTTCTCTCTCACAAACACTCTCCCCCTCTGCTCTCTCTCTCTCACACACACACACTCTCCCCCTCTGCTCTCTCTCTCACACACACTCTCCCTCCTGCTCTCTCTCTCTCACACACACACACTCTCCCCCTCTGCTCTCTCTCTCACACACACACACACACTCCCCCTCTGGTCTCTCTCTCTCTCGCACACACACTCCCCCTCTGCTCTCTCTCTCTCTCTCTCTCGCACACACTCTCCCCCTCTGCTCTCTCTCTCTCGCACACACTCTCCCCCTCTGCTCTCTCTCTCTCTCACACACACACACTCTCCCCCTCTGCTCTCTCTCTCTCACACACACACTCCCCCTCTGCTCTCTCTCTCTCTCTCGCACACACTCTCCCCCTCTGCTCTCTCTCTCTCTCGCACACACTCTCCCCCTCTGCTCTCTCTCTCTCTCGCACACACTCTCCCCCTCTGCTCTCTCTCTCTCTCGCACACACTCTCCCCCTCTGCTCTCTCTCTCTCGCACACACTCTCCCCCTCTGCTCTCTCTCTCTCACACACACACACTCTCCCCCTCTGCTCTCTCTCTCACACACACTCTCCCCCCTGCTCTCTCTCTCTCACACACACACACTCTCCCCCTCTGCTCTCTCTCTCACACACACACACACACTCCCCCTCTGGTCTCTCTCTCTCTCGCACACACACTCCCCCTCTGCTCTCTCTCTCTCTCGCACACACTCTCCCCCTCTGCTCTCTCTCTCTCGCACACTCTCCCCCTCTGCTCTCTCTCTCTCTCTCTCGCACACACTCTCCCCCTCTGCTCTCTCTCTCTCTCTCGCACACACTCTCCCCCTCTGCTCTCTCTCTCTCACACACACACACTCTCCCCCTCTGCTCTCTCTCTCTCACACACACTCTCCCCCTCTGCTCTCTCTCTCTCACACACACACTCCCCCTCTGCTCTCTCTCTCTCTCTCGCACACACTCTCCCCCTCTGCTCTCTCTCTCTCTCGCACACACTCTCCCCCTCTGCTCTCTCTCTCTCTCGCACACACTCTCCCCCTCTGCTCTCTCTCTCTCTCGCACACACTCTCCCCCTCTGCTCTCTCTCTCTCGCACACACTCTCCCCCTCTGCTCTCTCTCTCACGCACACACTCTCCCCCTCTGCTCTCTCTCTCTCACACACACTCTCCCCCTCTGCTCTCTCTCTCTCTCTCGCACACACTCTCCCCCTCTGCGCTCTCTCTCTCTCGCACACACTCTCCCCCTCTGCGCTCTCTCTCTCGCACACACTCTCCCCCCTCTGCGCTCTCTCTCTCTCGCACACACTCTCCCCCTCTGCGCTCTCTCTCTCTCTCGCACACACTTCTCCCCCTCTGCGCTCTCTCTCTCTCTCTCGCACACACTCTCCCCCTCTGCGCTCTCTCTCTCGCACACTCTCCCCCTCTGCGCTCTCTCTCTCTCGCACACACTCTCCCCCTCTGCGCTCTCTCTCTCTCGCACACTCTCCCCCTCTGCTCTCTCTCTCTCGCACACTCTCCCCCTCTGCTCTCTCTCTCTCGCACACTCTCCTCCCTCTGCTCTCTCTCTCTCTCTCGCACACACTCTCCCCTCTGCTCTCTCCTCTCTCGCACACACTCTCCCCCTCTGCTCTCTCTCTCTCGCACACTCTCCCCCTGTCTCTCTCTCTCTCGCACACTCTCCCCCTCTGCTCTCTCTCTCTCGCACACACTCTCCCCCTCTGCTCTCTCTCTCACACACACACTCTCCCCCTCTGCTCTCTCTCTCTCTCACACACACACTCTCCCCCTCTGCTCTCTCTCTCTCACACACACTCTCCCCCTCTGCTCTCTCTCTCTCGCACACACTCCCCTCCTCTCTCTCTCTCACTCACACACTCCCCCCTCTGCTCTCTCTCTCTCTCGCACACACTCTCCCCCTCTGCTCTCTCTCTCTCTCGCACACACTCTCCCCCTCTGCTCTCTCTCTCTCTCTCGCACACACTCTCCCCCTCTGCTCTCTCTCTCTCGCACACACTCTCCCCCTCTGCTCTCTCTCTCTCGCACACACTCTCCCCCTCTGCGCTCTCTCTCTCTCGCACACACTCTCCCCCTCTGCGCTCTCTCTCTCTCGCACACACTCTCCCCCTCTCGCTCTCTCTCTCTCGCACACACTCTCCCCTCTGCGCTCTCTCTCTCGCACACTCTCTCCCCCTCTGCGCTCTCTCTC
>NW_028270182.1:4185230-4195036 GCF_037043375.1 Chiloscyllium plagiosum
CTCTCTCTCTCGTACACACACATTCTCCCCCTCTGCTCTCTCTCTCTCTCTCGCACACTCTCTCCCTCTGTGCTCTCCCTCTGCTCTCTCTCTCTCTCGCACACTCTCTCCCTCTGTGCTCTCCCTCTGCTCTCTCTCTCTCTCTCTCGCACACTCTCTCCCTCTGTGCTCTCTCTCGCTCTCTCTCGCACACTCTCTCCCTCTGTGCTCTCTCTCGCACTCTCTCTCTCTCTCTTGCACACTCTCTCCCTCTGCTCTCTCTCTCTCGCACACACTCTCCCCCTCTGCTCTCTCTCTCTCGCACACACACTCCCCCTCTGCTCTCTCTCTCTCTCTCGCACACACTCTCCCCCTCTGCTCTCTCTCTCTCTCTCTCTCGCACACACTCTCCCCCTCTGCTCTCTCTCTCTCGCACACACTCTCCCCCTCTGTTCTCTCTCTCTCGCACACACTCTCCCCCTCTGCTCACTCTCTCTCGCACACTCTCCCCCTCTGCTCTCTCTCTCTCGCACACACTCTCCCTCTCTGCTCTCTCTCTCTCGCACACTCTCCCCCTCTGCTCTCTCTCTCTCGCACACTCTCCCCCTCTGCTCTCTCTCTCTCGCACACTCTCCCCTTCTGCTCTCTCTCTCTCGCACACTCTCTCCCTCTGTGCTCTCCCTCTGCTCTCTCTCTCGCACACTCTCTCCCTCTGTGCTCTCCCTCTGCTCTCTCTCTCTCTCTCTCGCACACTCTCTCCCTCTGTGCTCTCCCTCTGCTCTCTCTCTCTCTCTCTCGCACACTCTCTCCCTCTGTGCTCTCTCTCGCTCTCTCTCTCTCTCGCACTCTCTCTCCCTCTGTGCTCTCTCTCTCCCTCTGTGCTCTCTCTCGCACACTCGCTCCCTCTCGCACACTCTCTCCCTCTGCTCTCTCTCTCTCGCACACTCTCCCCTTCTGCTCTCTCTCTCTCGCACACTCTCTCCCTCTGTGCTCTCCCTCTGCTCTCTCTCTCTCTCTCGCACACTCTCTCCCTCTGTGCTCTCCCTCTGCTCTCTCTCTCTCTCTCTCGCACACTCTCTCCCTCTGTGCTCTCCCTCTGCTCTCTCTCTCTCTCGCACACTCTCTCCCTCTGTGCTCTCCCTCTGCTCTCTCTCTCTCTCTCTCGCACACTCTCCCCCTCTGCTCTCTCTCTCTCGCACACTCTCCCCCTCTGCTCTCTCTCTCTCGCACACTCTCCCCTTCTGCTCTCTCTCTCTAGCACACTCTCTCCCTCTGTGCTCTCCCTCTGCTCTCTCTCTCGCACACTCTCTCCCTCTGTGCTCTCCCTCTGCTCTCTCTCTCTCGCACACTCTCTCCCTCTGTTCTCTCTCTCTCTCTCGCACACTCTCTCCCTCTGTGCTCTCTCTCGCTCTCTCTCTCTCTCGCACACTCTCCCCTTCTGCTCTCTCTCTCTCGCACACTCTCTCCCTCTGTGCTCTCCCTCTGCTCTCTCTCTCTCTCTCTCGCACTCTCTCTCCCTCTGTGCTCTCCCTCTGCTCTCTCTCTCTCTCTCTCGCACACTCTCTCCCTCTGTGCTCTCCCTCTGCTCTCTCTCTCTCTCTCTCGCACACACTCTCCCTCTGTGCTCTCTCTCTCCCTCTGCGCTCTCTCTCGCACACTCGCTCCCTCTGCGCTCTCTCTCGCACACTCGCTCCCTCTGCGCTCTCTCTCGCACACTCGCTCCCTCTCGCACACTCGCTCCCTCTGCGCTCTCTCTCCCTCTCGCACACTCGCTCCCTCTCGCGCTCTCGCTCCCTCTCGCACACTCGCTCCCTCTCGCGCTCTCGCTCCCTCTCGCGCTCTCTCTCGCACACTCGCTCCCTCTCGCGCTCTCTCTCGCACACTCGCTCCCTCTCGCGCTCTCTCTCCCTCTGCGCTCTCTCTCGCACACTCGCTCCCTCTCGCGCTCTCTCTCCCTCTGCGCTCTCTCTCGCACACTCGCTCCCTCTCGCGCTCTCTCTCCCTCTGCGCTCTCTCTCGCACACTCGCTCCCTCTCGCGCTCTCTCTCGCACACTTCGCTCCCTCTCGCGCTCTCTCTCGCACACTCGCTCCCTCTCGCGCTCTCTCTCCCTCTGCGCTCTCTCTCGCACACTCGCTCCCTCTCGCGCTCTCTCTCCCTCTGCGCTCTCTCTCGCACACTCGCTCCCTCTCGCGCTCTCTCTCCCTCTGCGCTCTCTCTCGCACACTCGCTCCCTCTCGCGCTCTCTCTCGCACACTCGCTCCCTCTCGCGCTCTCTCTCCCTCTGTGCTCTCTCTCGCGCTCGCTCTCCCTCTGTGCGCTCTCTCGCGCTCTCTCTCGCGCTCTCTCTCCCTCTGTGCGCTCTCTCGCACACTCGCTCCCTCTCGCGCTCTCTCTCCCTCTGTGCGCTCTCTCGCACACTCGCTCCCTCTCGCGCTCTCTCTCCCTCTGTGCGCTCTCTCGCACACTCGCTCCCTCTCGCGCTCTCTCTCCCTCTGTGCGCTCTCTCGCACACTCGCTCCCTCTGTGCTCTCTCTCGCGCTCTCTCTCCCTCTGTGCGCTCTCTCGCACACTCGCTCCCTCTCGCGCTCTCTCTCCCTCTGTGCGCTCTCTCGCACACTCGCTCCCTCTGTGCGCTCTCTCGCGCTCTCTCTCCCTCTGTGCTCTCTCTCGCGCTCTCTCTCCCTCTGTGCGCTCTCTCGCACACTCGCTCCCTCTCGCGCTCTCTCTCCCTCTGTGCGCTCTCTCGCACACTCGCTCCCTCTCGCGCTCTCTCTCCCTCTGTGCGCTCTCTCGCACACTCGCTCCCTCTCGCGCTCTCTCTCCCTCTGTGCGCTCTCTCGCACACTCGCTCCCTCTCGCGCGCTCTCTCCCTCTGTGCGCTCTCTCTCGCGCGCTCTCTCCCTCTGTGCGCTCTCTCGCACACTCGCTCCCTCTCGCGCTCTCTCTCCCTCTGTGCGCTCTCTCGCACACTCGCTCCCTCTCGCGCTCTCTCTCCCTCTGTGCGCTCTCTCGCACACTCGCTCCCTCTCGCGCTCTCTCTCCCTCTGTGCGCTCTCTCGCACACTCGCTCCCTCTCGCGCTCTCTCTCCCTCTGTGCGCTCTCTCGCACACTCGCTCCCTCTCGCGCTCTCTCTCCCTCTGTGCGCTCTCTCGCACACTCGCTCCCTCTCGCGCTCACTCTCCCTCTGTGCGCTCTCTCGCACACTCGCTCCCTCTCGCGCTCTCTCTCCCTCTGTGCGCTCTCTCGCACACTCGCTCCCTCTCGCGCACTCTCTCCCTCTGTGCGCTCTCTCGCACACTCGCTCCCTCTCGCGCACTCTCTCGCACACTCGCTCCCTCTCGCGCACTCGCTCCCTCTGTGCGCTCTCTCGCACACTCGCTCCCTCTCGCGCACTCTCTCCCTCTGTGCGCTCTCTCGCACACTCGCTCCCTCTCGCGCACTCTCTCCCTCTGTGCGCTCTCTCGCACACTCGCTCCCTCTGTGCGCTCCTTCGCACACTCGCTCCCTCTGTGCGCTCTCTCGCACACTCGCTCCCTCTCGCGCGCTCTCTCCCTCTGTGCGCTCTCTCTCGCGCGCTCTCTCCCTCTGTGCGCTCTCTCGCACACTCGCTCCCTCTCGCGCTCTCTCTCCCTCTGTGCGCTCTCTCGCACACTCGCTCCCTCTCGCGCTCTCTCTCCCTCTGTGCGCTCTCTCGCACACTCGCTCCCTCTCGCGCTCTCTCTCCCTCTGTGCGCTCTCTCGCACACTCGCTCCCTCTCGCGCTCTCTCTCCCTCTGTGCGCTCTCTCGCACACTCGCTCCCTCTCGCGCTCTCTCTCCCTCTGTGCGCTCTCTCGCACACTCGCTCCCTCTCGCGCTCTCTCTCCCTCTGTGCGCTCTCTCGCACACTCGCTCCCTCTCGCGCTCTCTCTCCCTCTGTGCGCTCTCTCGCACACTCGCTCCCTCTCGCGCACTCTCTCCCTCTGTGCGCTCTCTCGCACACTCGCTCCCTCTCGCGCACTCTCTCGCACACTCGCTCCCTCTCGCGCACTCGCTCCCTCTGTGCGCTCTCTCGCACACTCGCTCCCTCTCGCGCACTCGCTCCCTCTGTGCGCTCTCTCGCACACTCGCTCCCTCTCGCGCACTCTCTCCCTCTGTGCGCTCTCTCGCACACTCGCTCCCTCTCGCGCACTCTCTCCCTCTGTGCGCTCTCTCGCACACTCGCTCCCTCTGTGCGCTCCTTCGCCACTCGCTCCCTCTGTGCGCTCCTTCGCACACTCGCTCCCTCTCGCGCACTCTCTCCCTCTGTGCGCTCTCTCGCACACTCGCTCCCTCTCGCGCACTCTCTCGCACACTCGCTCCCTCTCGCGCACTCGCTCCCTCTGTGCGCTCTCTCGCACACTCGCTCCCTCTCGCGCACTCTCTCCCTCTGTGCGCTCTCTCGCACACTCGCTCCCTCTCGCGCACTCTCTCCCTCTGTGCGCTCTCTCGCACACTCGCTCCCTCTCGCGCACTCTCTCCCTCTGTGCGCTCTCTCGCACACTCGCTCCCTCTCGCGCACTCTCTCCCTCTGTGCGCTCTCTCGCACACTCGCTCCCTCTCGCGCACTCTCTCCCTCTGTGCGCTCTCTCGCACACTCGCTCCCTCTCGCGCACTCTCTCCCTCTGTGCGCTCTCTCGCACACCTCGCTCCCTCTCGCGCACTCTCTCCCTCTGTGCGCTCTCTCGCACACTCGCTCCCTCTCGCGCACTCTCTCCCTCTGTGCGCTCTCTCGCACACTCGCTCCCTCTCGCGCACTCTCTCCCTCTGTGCGCTCTCTCGCACACTCGCTCCCTCTCGCGCACTCTCTCCCTCTGTGCGCTCTCTCGCACACTCGCTCCCTCTCGCGCACTCTCTCCCTCTGTGCGCTCTCTCGCACACTCGCTCCCTCTCGCGCACTCTCTCCCTCTGTGCGCTCTCTCGCACACTCGCTCCCTCTCGCGCACTCTCTCCCTCTGTGCGCTCTCTCGCACACTCGCTCCCTCTCGCGCACTCTCTCCCTCTGTGCGCTCTCTCGCACACTCGCTCCCTCTCGCGCACTCTCTCCCTCTGTGCGCTCTCTCGCACACTCGCTCCCTCTCGCGCACTCTCTCCCTCTGTGCGCTCTCTCGCACACTCGCTCCCTCTCGCGCACTCTCTCCCTCTGTGCGCTCTCTCGCACACTCGCTCCCTCTCGCGCACTCTCTCCCCTCTGTGCGCTCTCTCGCACACTCGCTCCCTCTCGCGCACTCTCTCCCTCTGTGCGCTCTCTCGCACACTCGCTCCCTCTCGCGCACTCTCTCCCTCTGTGCGCTCTCTCGCACACTCGCTCCCTCTCGCGCACTCTCTCCCTCTGTGCGCTCTCTCGCACACTCGCTCCCTCTCGCGCACTCTCTCCCTCTGTGCGCTCTCTCGCACACTCGCTCCCTCTCGCGCTCTCTCTCCCTCTGTGCGCTCTCTCGCACACTCGCTCCCTCTCGCGCTCTCTCTCCCTCTGTGCGCTCTCTCGCACACTCGCTCCCTCTCGCGCTCTCTCCCTCTGTGCGCTCTCTCTCCCTCTGTGCGCTCTCTCGCACACTCGCTCCCTCTCGCGCACTCTCTCCCTCTGTGCGCTCTCTCGCACACTCGCTCCCTCTCGCGCACTCTCTCCCTCTGTGCGCTCTCTCGCACACTCGCTCCCTCTCGCGCACTCTCTCCCTCTGTGCGCTCTCTCGCACACTCGCTCCCTCTCGCGCACTCTCTCGCACACTCGCTCCCTCTCGCGCACTCTCTCCCCTCTGTGCGCTCTCTCGCACACTCGCTCCCTCTCGCGCACTCTCTCGCCACTCGCTCCCTCTGTGCGCTCTCTCGCACACTCGCTCCCTCTCGCGCACTCTCTCCCTCTGTGCGCTCTCTCGCACACTCGCTCCCTCTCGCGCACTCTCTCCCTCTGTGCGCTCTCTCGCACACTCGCTCCCTCTGGCGCTCCTCGCACACTCGCTCCCTCTGTGCGCTCCTCGCACACTCGCTCCCTCTCGCGCACTCTCTCCCTCTGTGCGCTCTCTCGCACACTCGCTCCCTCTCGCGCACTCTCTCCCTCTGTGCGCTCTCTCGCACACTCGCTCCCTCTCGCGCACTCTCTCCCTCTGTGCGCTCTCTCGCACACTCGCTCTCGCTCCCTCTCGCGCACTCTCTCGCACACTCGCTCCCTCTCGCGCACTCTCCTCCCTCTGTGCGCTCTCTCGCACACTCGCTCCCTCTCGCGCACTCTCTCCCTCTGTGCGCTCTCTCGCACACTCGCTCCCTCTCGCGCACTCTCTCCCTCTGTGCGCTCTCTCGCACACTCGCTCCCTCTCGCGCACTCTCTCCCTCTGTGCGCTCTCTCGCACACTCGCTCCTCTGTGCGCTCCTCGCACACTCGCTCCCTCTGTGCGCTCCTTCGCACACTCGCTCCCTCTCGCGCACTCTCTCCCTCTGTGCGCTCTCTCGCACACTCGCTCCCTCTCGCGCACTCTCTCGCACACTCGCTCCCTCTCGCGCACTCGCTCCCTCTGTGCGCTCTCTCGCACACTCGCTCCCTCTCGCGCACTCTCTCCCTCTGTGCGCTCTCTCGCACACTCGCTCCCTCTCGCGCACTCTCTCCCTCTGTGCGCTCTCTCGCACACTCGCTCCCTCGTCTCGCGCACTCTCTCCCTCTGTGCGCTCCTTCGCACACTCGCTCCCTCTGTGCGCTCCTTCGCACACTCGCTCCCTCTCGCGCACTCTCTCCCTCTGTGCGCTCTCTCGCACACTCGCTCCCTCTCGCGCACTCTCTCCCTCTGTGCGCTCTCTCGCACACTCGCTCCCTGGCTCTCGCACTCGCTCCCTCTCGCGCACTCTCTCCCTCTGTGCGCTCTCTCGCACACTCGCTCCCTCTCGCGCACTCTCTCCCTCTGTGCGCTCTCTCGCACACTCGCTCCCTCTCGCGCACTCTCTCCCTCTGTGCGCTCTCTCGCACACTCGCTCCCTCTCGCGCACTCTCTCCCTCTGTGCGCTCTCTCGCACACTCGCTCCCTCTCGCGCACTCTCTCCCTCTGTGCGCTCTCTCGCACACTCGCTCCCTCTCGCGCACTCTCTCCCTCTGTGCGCTCTCTCGCACACTCGCTCCCTCTCGCGCACTCTCTCCCTCTGTGCGCTCTCTCGCACACTCGCTCCCTCTCGCGCACTCTCTCCCTCTGTGCGCTCTCTCGCACACTCGCTCCCTCTCGCGCACTCTCTCCCTCTGTGCGCTCTCTCGCACACTCGCTCCCTCTCGCGCACTCTCTCCCTCTGTGCGCTCTCTCGCACACTCGCTCCCTCTCGCGCACTCTCTCCCTCTGTGCGCTCTCTCGCACACTCGCTCCCTCTCGCGCACTCTCTCCCTCTGTGCGCTCTCTCGCACACTCGCTCCCTCTCGCGCACTCTCTCCCTCTGTGCGCTCTCTCGCACACTCGCTCCCTCTCGCGCACTCTCTCCCTCTGTGCGCTCTCTCGCACACTCGCTCCCTCTCGCGCACTCTCTCCCTCTGTGCGCTCTCTCGCACACTCGCTCCCTCTCGCGCACTCTCTCCCTCTGTGCGCTCTCTCGCACACTCGCTCCCTCTCGCGCACTCTCTCCCTCTGTGCGCTCTCTCGCACACTCGCTCCCTCTCGCGCACTCTCTCCCTCTGTGCGCTCTCTCGCACACTCGCTCCCTCTCGCGCACTCTCTCCCTCTGTGCGCTCTCTCGCACACTCGCTCCCTCTCGCGCACTCTCTCCCTCTGTGCGCTCTCTCGCACACTCGCTCCCTCTCGCGCACTCTCTCCCTCTGTGCGCTCTCTCGCACACTCGCTCCCTCTCGCGCACTCTCTCCCTCTGTGCGCTCTCTCGCACACTCGCTCCCTCTCGCGCACTCTCTCCCTCTGTGCGCTCTCTCGCACACTCGCTCCCTCTCGCGCACTCTCTCCCTCTGTGCGCTCTCTCGCACACTCGCTCCCTCTCGCGCACTCTCTCCCTCTGTGCGCTCTCTCGCACACTCGCTCCCTCTCGCGCACTCTCTCCCTCTGTGCGCTCTCTCGCACACTCGCTCCCTCTCGCGCACTCTCTCCCTCTGTGCGCTCTCTCGCACACTCGCTCCCTCTCGGCACTCGCTCCTCTCGCGCACTCTCTCCCTCTGTGCGCTCTCTCTCGCACACCTCGCTCCCTCTCGCGCACTCTCTCCCTCTGTGCGCTCTCTCGCACACTCGCTCCCTCTCGCGCACTCTCTCCCTCTGTGCGCTCTCTCGCACACTCGCTCCCTCTCGCGCACTCTCTCCCTCTGTGCGCTCTCTCGCACACTCGCTCCCTCTCGCGCTCTCGCACACTCGCTCCCTCTCGCGCACTCTCTCGCACACTCGCTCCCTCTCGCGCACTCTCTCCCTCTGTGCGCTCTCTCGCGCACTCTCTCCCTCTGCTCTCGCGCACTCTCTCCCTCTGTGCGCTCTCTCGCACACTCGCTCCCTCTCGCGCACTCTCTCCCTCTGTGCGCTCTCTCGCACACTCGCTCCCTCTCGCGCACTCTCTCCCTCTGTGCGCTCTCTCGCACACTTCGCTCCCTCTGTGCGCTCTCTCGCACACTCGCTCCCTCTCTGCGCTCTCTCGCACACTCGCTCCCTCTCGCGCACTCTCTCCCTCTGTGCGCTCTCTCGCACACTCGCTCCCTCTCGCGCACTCTCTCCCTCTGTGCGCTCTCTCGCACACTCGCTCCCTCTCGCGCACTCTCTCCCTCTGTGCGCTCTCTCGCACACTCGCTCCCTCTCGCGCACTCTCTCCCTCTGTGCGCTCTCTCGCACACTCGCTCCCTCTCGCGCACTCTCTCCCTCTGTGCGCTCTCTCGCACACTCGCTCCCTCTCGCGCACTCTCTCCCTCTGTGCGCTCTCTCGCACACTCGCTCCCTCTCGCGCACTCTCTCCCTCTGTGCGCTCTCTCGCACACTCGCTCCCTCTCGCGCACTCTCTCCCTCTGTGCGCTCTCTCGCACACTCGCTCCCTCTCGCGCACTCTCTCCCTCTGTGCGCTCTCTCGCACACTCGCTCCCTCTCGCGCACTCTCTCCCTCTGTGCGCTCTCTCGCACACTCGCTCCCTCTCGCGCACTCTCTCCCTCTGTGCGCTCTCTCGCACACTCGCTCCCTCTCGCGCACTCTCTCCCTCTGTGCGCTCTCTCGCACACTCGCTCCCTCTCGCGCACTCTCTCCCTCTGTGCGCTCTCTCGCACACTCGCTCCCTCTCGGCGCTCTCGCGCACTCTCTCCCTCTGTGCGCTCTCTCGCACACTCGCTCCCTCTCGCGCACTCTCTCCCTCTGTGCGCTCTCTCGCACACTCGCTCCCTCTCGCGCACTCTCTCCCTCTGTGCGCTCTCTCGCACACTCGCTCCCTCTCGCGCACTCTCTCCCTCTGTGCGCTCTCTCGCACACTCGCTCCCTCTCGCGCACTCTCTCCCTCTGTGCGCTCTCTCGCACACTCGCTCCCTCTCGCGCACTCTCTCCCTCTGTGCGCTCTCTCGCACACTCGCTCCCTCTCGCGCACTCTCTCCCTCTGTGCGCTCTCTCGCACACTCGCTCCCTCTCGCGCACTCTCTCCCTCTGTGCGCTCTCTCGCACACTCGCTCCCTCTCGCGCACTCTCTCCCTCTGTGCGCTCTCTCGCACACTCGCTCCCTCTCGCGCACTCTCTCCCTCTGTGCGCTCTCTCGCACACTCGCTCCCTCTCGCGCACTCTCTCCCTCTGTGCGCTCTCTCGCACACTCGCTCCCTCTCGCGCACTCTCTCCCTCTGTGCGCTCTCTCGCACACTCGCTCCTCTCGCGCACTCGCTC
>NW_028270182.1:4195536-4285536 GCF_037043375.1 Chiloscyllium plagiosum
TCCTCGCGCACTCTCTCCCTCTGTGCGCTCTCTCGCGCACTCGCTCCCTCTCGCGCACTCTCTCCCTCTGTGCGCTCTCTCGCGCACTCGCTCCTCTGTGCGCTCTCTCGGCACTCTCTCCCTCTCGCGCACTCTCTCGCACACTCGCTCCCTCTCGCGCACTCTCTCCCTCTGTGCGCTCTCTCGCACACTCGCTCCCTCTCGCGCACTCTCTCCCTCTGTGCGCTCTCTCGCACACTCGCTCCCTCTCGCGCACTCTCTCCCTCTGTGCGCTCTCTCGCACACTCGCTCCCTCTCGCGCACTCTCTTCCCTCTGTGCGCTCTCTCGCACACTCGCTCCCTCTCGCGCACTCTCTCCCTCTGTGCGCTCTCTCGCACACTCGCTCCCTCTCGCGCACTCTCTCCCTCTGTGCGCTCTCTCGCACACTCGCTCCCTCTCGCGCACTCTCTCCCTCTGTGCGCTCTCTCGCACACTCGCTCCCTCTCGCGCACTCTCTCCCTCTGTGCGCTCTCTCGCACACTCGCTCCCTCTCGCGCACTCTCTCCCTCTGTGCGCTCTCTCGCACACTCGCTCCCTCTCGCGCACTCTCTCCCTCTGTGCGCTCTCTCGCACACTCGCTCCCTCTCGCGCACTCTCTCCCTCTGTGCGCTCTCTCGCACACTCGCTCCTCTCGCGCACTCTCTCCCTCTGTGCGCTCTCTCGCACACTCGCTCCCTCTCGCGCACTCTCTCCCTCTGTGCGCTCTCTCGCACACTCGCTCCCTCTCGCGCACTCTCTCCTCTGTGCGCTCTCTCGCACACTCGCTCCCTCTCGCGCACTCTCTCCCTCTGTGCGCTCTCTCGCACACTCGCTCCCTCTCGCGCACTCTCTCCCTCTGTGCGCTTCTCGCACACTCGCTCCCTCTCGCGCACTCTCTCCCTCTGTGCGCTCTCTCGCACACTCGCTCCCTCTCGCGCACTCTCTCCTCTGTGCGCTCTCTCGCACACTCGCTCCTCTCGCGCACTCTCTCCCTCTGTGCGCTCTCTCGCACACTCGCTCCCTCTCGCGCACTCTCTCCCTCTGTGCGCTCTCTCGCACACTCGCTCCCTCTCGCGCACTCTCTCCCTCTGTGCGCTCTCTCGCACACTCGCTCCCTCTCGCGCACTCTCTCCTCTGTGCGCTCTCTCGCACACTCGCTCCCTCTCGCGCACTCTCTCCCTCTGTGCGCTCTCTCGCACACTCGCTCCCTCTCGCGCACTCTCTCCCTCTGTGCGCTCTCTCGCACACTCGCTCCCTCTCGCGCACTCCCCTCTCGCGCACTCTCTCCCTCTGTGCGCTCTCTCCGCACACTCGCTCCCTCTCGCGCACTCTCTCCCTCTGTGCGCTCTCTCGCACACTCGCTCCCTCTCGCGCACTCTCTCCCTCTGTGCGCTCTCTCCGCACTCGCTCCCTCTCGCGCACTCTCTCCCTCTGTGCGCTCTCTCGCACACTCGCTCCCTCTCGCGCACTCTCTCCCTCTGTGCGCTCTCTCGCCTCTCCTCTGTGCGCTCTCTCGCACACTCGCTCCCTCTCGCGCACTCTCTCCCTCTGTGCGCTCTCTCGCACACTCGCTCCCTCTCGCGCACTCTCTCCCTCTGTGCGCTCTCTCGCACACTCGCTCCCTCTCGCGCACTCTCTCCTCTGTGCGCTCTCTCGCACACTCGCTCCCTCTCGCGCACTCTCTCCCTCTGTGCGCTCTCTCGCACACTCGCTCCCTCTCGCGCACTCTCTCCTCTGTGCGCTCTCTCGCACTCGCTCCCTCTCGCGCACTCTCTCCCTCTGTGCGCTCTCTCGCACACTCGCTCCCTCTCGCGCACTCTCTCCCTCTGTGCGCTCTCTCGCACACTCGCTCCCTCTCGCGCACTCTCTCCCTCTGTGCGCTCTCTCGCACACTCGCTCCTCTCGCGCACTCTCTCCCTCTGTGCGCTCTCTCGCACACTCGCTCCCTCTCGCGCACTCTCTCCCTCTGTGCGCTCTCTCGCACACTCGCTCCCTCTCGCGCACTCTCTCGCCACTCGCTCCCTCTCGCGCACTCTCTCCCTCTGTGCGCTCTCTCGCACACTCGCTCCCTCTCGCGCACTCTCTCCCTCTGTGCGCTCTCTCGCACACTCGCTCCCTCTCGCGCACTCTCTCCCTCTGTGCGCTCTCTCGCACACTCGCTCCCTCTCGCGCACTCTCTCCCTCTGTGCGCTCTCTCGCACACTCGCTCCCTCTCGCGCACTCTCTCCCTCTGTGCGCTCTCTCGCACACTCGCTCCCTCTCGCGCACTCTCTCCCTCTGTGCGCTCTCTCGCACACTCGCTCCCTCTCTGCGCACTCTCGCACACTCGCTCCCTCTCGCGCACTCTCTCCCTCTGTGCGCTCTCTCGCACTCTCTCCCTCTGTGCGCTCTCTCGCACCACTCGCTCCCTCTCGCGCACTCTCTCCCTCTGTGCGCTCTCTCGCACCACTCGCTCCCTCTCGCGCACTCTCTCCCTCTGTGCGCTCTCTCGCACACTCGCTCCCTCTCGCGCACTCTCTCCTCTGTGCGCTCTCTCGCACACTCGCTCCTCTCGCGCACTCTCTCCCTCTGTGCGCTCTCTCGCACACTCGCTCCCTCTCGCGCACTCTCTCCCTCTGTGCGCTCTCTCGCACACTCGCTCCCTCTCGCGCACTCTCTCCCTCTGTGCGCTCTCTCGCACACTCGCTCCTCTCGCGCACTCTCTCCCTCTGTGCGCTCTCTCGCACACTCGCTCCCTCTCGCGCACTCTCTCGCACACTCGCTCCCTCTCGCGCACTCGCTCCCTCTGTGCGCTCTCTCGCACACTCGCTCCCTCTCGCGCACTCTCTCCCTCTGTGCGCTCTCTCGCACACTCGCTCCCTCTCGCGCACTCTCTCCCTCTGTGCGCTCTCTCGCACACTCGCTCCCTCTCGCGCACTCTCTCCCTCTGTGCGCTCTCTCGCACACTCGCTCCCTCTCGCGCACTCTCTCCCTCTGTGCGCTCTCTCGCACACTCGCTCCCTCTCGCACACACTCTCCCTCTGTGCGCTCTCTCGCACACTCGCTCCCTCTCGCACACACTCTCCCTCTGTGCGCTCTCTCGCACACTCGCTCCCTCTCGCACACTCTCTCCCTCTGTGCGCTCTCTCGCACACTCTCTCCCTCTGTGCGCTGTCTCGCACACTCGCTCTCTCTCGCACACTCTCTCCCTCTGTGCGCTGTCTCGCACACTCGCTCTCTCTCGCACACTCTCTCCCTCTGTGCGCTGTCTCGCACACTCGCTCTCTCTCGCACACTCTCTCCCTCTGTGCGCTGTCTCGCACACTCGCTCTCTCTCGCACACTCTCTCCCTCTGTGCGCTGTCTCGCACACTCGCTCTCTCTCGCACACTCTCTCCCTCTGTGCGCTCTCTCGCACACTCTCTCTCTCTCGCACACTCTCTCCCTCTGTGCGCTGTCTCGCACACTCGCTCTCTCTCGCACACTCTCTCCCTCTGTGCGCTCTCTCTCCCTCTGTGCTCTCTCTCGCACACTCGCTCTCTCTCGCACACTCTCTCCCTCTGTGCGCTCTCTCGCACACTCGCTCTCTCTCGCACACTCGCTCCCTCTGTGCGCTGTCTCGCACACTCGCTCTCTCTCGCACACTCTCTCCCTCTGTGCGCTCTCTCGCACACTCGCTCTCTCTCGCACACTCGCTCTCTCTCGCACACTCTCTCCCTCTGTGCGCTGTCTCGCACACTCGCTCTCTCTCGCACACTCTCTCCCTCTGTGCGCTGTCTCGCACACTCGCTCTCTCTCGCACACTCTCTCCCTCTGTGCGCTCTCTCGCACACTCGCTCTCTCTCGCACACTCTCTCCCTCTGTGCGCTCTCTCGCACACTCGCTCTCTCTCGCACACTCTCTCCCTCTGTGCGCTCTCTCGCACACTCGCTCTCTCTCGCACACTCTCTCCCTCTGTGCTCTCTCTCGCACACTCGCTCTCTCTCGCACACTCTCTCGCACACTCTCTCCCTGTCGCACACTCTCTCCCTCTGTGCTCTCTCTCGCACACTCTCTCCCTCTGTGCTCTCTCTCGCACACTCTCTCCCTCTGTGCTCTCTCTCGCACACTCTCTCCCTCTCGCACACTCTCTCCCTCTGTGCTCTCTCTCGCACACTCTCTCCCTCTCGCACACTCTCTCCCTCTGTGCTCTCTCTCGCACACTCTCTCCCTCTCGCACACTCTCTCCCTCTGTGCTCTCTCTCGCACACTCTCTCCCTCTGTGCGCTGTCTCGCACACTCGCTCTCTCTCGCACACTCGCTCCCTCTGTGCGCTGTCTCGCACACTCGCTCTCTCTCGCACACTCTCTCCCTCTGTGCGCTCTCTCGCACACTCGCTCTCTCTCGCACACTCGCTCTCTCTCGCACACTCTCTCCCTCTGTGCGCTGTCTCGCACACTCGCTCTCTCTCGCACACTCTCTCCCTCTGTGCGCTGTCTCGCACACTCGCTCTCTCTCGCACACTCTCTCCCTCTGTGCGCTGTCTCGCACACTCGCTCTCTCTCGCACACTCTCTCCCTCTGTGCGCTGTCTCGCACACTCGCTCTCTCTCGCACACTCTCTCCCTCTGTGCGCTCTCTCGCACACTCGCTCTCTCTCGCACACTCTCTCCCTCTGTGCGCTGTCTCGCACACTCGCTCTCTCTCGCACACTCTCTCCCTCTGTGCGCTCTCTCTCCCTCTGTGCTCTCTCTCGCACACTCGCTCTCTCTCGCACACTCTCTCCCTCTGTGCGCTCTCTCGCACACTCGCTCTCTCTCGCACACTCGCTCCCTCTGTGCGCTGTCTCGCACACTCGCTCTCTCTCGCACACTCTCTCCCTCTGTGCGCTCTCTCGCACACTCGCTCTCTCTCGCACACTCGCTCTCTCTCGCACACTCTCTCCCTCTGTGCGCTGTCTCGCACACTCGCTCTCTCTCGCACACTCTCTCCCTCTGTGCGCTGTCTCGCACACTCGCTCTCTCTCGCACACTCTCTCCCTCTGTGCGCTGTCTCGCACACTCGCTCTCTCTCGCACACTCTCTCCCTCTGTGCGCTCTCTCGCACACTCGCTCTCTCTCGCACACTCTCTCCCTCTGTGCGCTCTCTCGCACACTCGCTCTCTCTCGCACACTCTCTCCCTCTGTGCTCTCTCTCGCACACTCGCTCTCTCTCGCACACTCTCTCGCACACTCTCTCCCTGTCGCACACTCTCCCTCTGTGCTCTCTCTCGCACACTCTCTCCCTCTGTGCTCTCTCTCGCACACTCTCTCCCTCTCGCACACTCTCTCCCTCTGTGCTCTCTCTCGCACACTCTCTCCCTCTCGCACACTCTCTCCCTCTGTGCTCTCTCTCGCACACTCTCTCCCTCTCGCACACTCTCTCCCTCTGTGCTCTCTCTCGCACACTCTCTCCCTCTCGCACACTCTCTCCCTCTGTGCTCTCTCTCGCACACTCTCTCCCTCTCGCACACTCTCTCGCACACTCGCTCTCTCTCGCACACTCTCTCGCACACTCTCTCCCTCTCGCACACTCTCTCGCACACTCTCTCGCACACTCTCTCCCTCTCGCACACTCTCTCCCTCTCGCACACTCTCTCGCACACTCTCTCCCTCTCGCACACTCTCTCGCACACTCTCTCCCTCTCGCACACTCTCTCCCTCTCGCACACTCTCTCGCACACTCTCTCCCTCTCGCACACTCTCTCGCACACTCTCTCCCTCTCGCACACTCTCTCGCACACTCTCACTCTCTCGCACACTCTCTCTCGCACACTCTCACTCTCTCGCACACTCTCTCTCGCACACTCTCTCCCTCTCGCACACTCTCTCTCGCACACTCTCTCCCTCTCGCACACTCTCTCCCTCTCGCACACTCTCTCTCGCACACTCTCTCCCTCTCGCACACTCTCTCCCCTCTCGCACACTCTCTCGCACACTCTCTCCCTCTCGCACACTCTCTCGCACACTCTCTCCCTCTCGCACACTCTCTCGCACACTCTCTCCCTCTCGCACACTCTCTCCCTCTCGCACACTCTCTCCCTCTCGCACACTCTCTCCCTCTCGCACACCCTCTCGCACACTCTCTCTCTCTCGCACACTCTATCCCTCTCGCACACCCTCTCGCACACTCTCTCTCTCTCGCACACTCTCTCTCTCGCACACTCTCTCCCTCTCGCACACCCTCTCGCACACTCTCTCTCTCTCGCACACTCTCTCCCTCTCGCACACCCTCTCGCACACTTCTCTCTCTCTCGCACACTCTCTCCCTCTCGCACACCCTCTCGCACACTCTCTCTCTCTCGCACACTCTCTCCCTCTCGCACACTCTCTCTCTCTCGCACACTCTCTCTCTCTCGCACACTCTCTCTCTCTCGCACACTCTCACTCTCTCGCACTCTCCCTCTCGCACACTCTCTCCCTCTCGCACACTCTCTCCCTCTCGCACACTCTCTCCCTCTCGCACACTCTCTCGCACACTCTCTCCCTCTCGCACACTCTCTCGCACACTCTCTCCCTCTCGCACACTCTCTCGCACACTCTCTCCCTCTCGCACACTCTCTCGCACACTCGCTCGCACACTCTCTCCCTCTCGCACACTCGCTCGCACACTCTCTCCCTCTCGCACACTCGCTCCACTCGCTCGCACACTCTCTCCCTCTCGCACACTCGCTCGCACACTCTCTCCCTCTCGCACACTCTCTCGCACACTCTCACTCTCTCGCACACTCTCTCGCACACTCTCTCTCTCTCGCACACTCTCTCCCTCTCGCGCACTCTCTCGCACACTCTCTCCCTCTCGCACACTCTCTCCCTCTCGCACACTCTCTCCCTCTCGCACACTCTCTCCCTCTCGCACACCTCTCCCTCTCGCACACTCTCTCGCACACTCTCTCTCTCGCACACTCTCTCGCACACTCTCTCTCTCGCACACTCTCTCGCACACTCTCTCCCTCTCGCACACTCTCTCGCACACTCTCTCCTCTCGCACACTCTCTCGCACACTCTCTCCCTCTCGCACACTCTCTCGCACACTCTCTCGCACACTCTCTCCCTCTCGCACACTCTCTCGCACACTCGCTCGCACACTCTCTCCCTCTCGCACACTCGCTCGCACACTCTCTCCCTCTCGCACACTCTCTCGCACACTCGCTCGCACACTCTCTCCCTCTCGCACACTCGCTCGCACACTCTCTCCCTCTCGCACACTCTCTCCTCTCGCACACTCTCTCGCACACTCTCTCTCTCTCGCACACTCTCTCCCTCTCGCACACTCTCTCGCACACTCTCTCTCGCACACTCTCTCCCTCTCGCACACTCTCTCGCACACTCTCTCCTCTCGCACACTCTCTCCCTCTCGCACACTCTCTCGCACACCTCTCCCTCTCGCACACTCTCTCGCACACTCTCTCTCTCGCACACTCTCTCTCTCGCACACTCTCTCGCACACTCTCTCCCTCTCGCACACTCTCTCGCACACTCTCTCCCTCTCGCACACTCTCTCGCACACTCTCTCTCTCTCGCACACTCTCTCTCTCTCGCACACTCTCTCGCACACTCTCTCTCTCTCGCACACTCTCTCCCTCTCGCACACTCTCTCCCTCTCGCACACTCTCTCCCTCTCGCACACTCTCTCCCTCTCGCACACTCTCTCGCACACTCTCTCCCTCTCGCACACTCTCTCGCACACTCTCTCCCTCTCGCACACTCTCTCCCTCTCGCACACTCTCTCCCTCTCGCACACCCTCTCGCACACTCTCTCCCTCTCGCACACCTCTCGCACACTCTCTCTCTCTCGCACACTCTCTCCTCTCGCACACTCTCTCGCACACTCTCTCCCTCTCGCACACTCTCTCGCACACTCTCTCGCACACTCTCTCCTCTCGCACACTCTCTCCTCTCGCACACTCTCTCCCTCTCGCACACTCCTCTCGCACACTCTCTCCCTCTCGCACACCCTCTCGCACACTCTCTCTCTCTCGCACACTCTCTCCCTCTCGCACACCCTCTCGCACACTCTCTCTCTCTCGCACACTCTCTCCCTCTCGCACACCCTCTCGCACACTCTCTCCCTCTCGCACACTCTCTCCCTCTCGCACACTCTCTCTCTCTCGCACACTCTCTCCCTCTCGCACACCCTCTCGCACACTCTCTCCCTCTCGCACACCCTCTCGCACACTCTCTCTCTCTCGCACACTCTCTCCCTCTCGCACACTCTCTCCCTCTCGCACACCCTCTCGCACACTCTCTCTCTCTCTCGCACACTCTCTCCCTCTCGCACACCCTCTCGCACACTCTCTCTCTCTCGCACACTCTCTCCCTCTCGCACACCCTCTCGCACACTCTCTCTCTCTCGCACACTCTCTCCCTCTCGCACACCCTCTCGCACACTCTCTCCCTCTCGCACACTCTCTCGCACACTCGCTCGCACACTCTCTCCCTCTCGCACACTCGCTCGCACACTCTCTCCCTCTCGCACACTCTCTCCTCTCGCACACTCTCTCGCACACTCTCTCTCTCTCGCACACTCTCTCCCTCTCGCACACTCTCTCGCACACTCTCTCCCTCTCGCACACTCTCTCGCACACTCTCTCTCTCTCGCACACTCTCTCCCTCTCGCACACTCTCTCCTCTCGCACACTCTCTCCCTCTCGCACACTCTCTCGCACACTCTCTCTCTCTCGCACACTCTCTCCCCTCTCGCACACTCTCTCGCACACTCTCTCCCTCTCGCACACTCTCTCGCACACTCTCTCCCTCTCGCACACTCTCTCGCACACTCACTCCTCTCGCACACTCTCTCGCACACTCTCTCCCTCTCGCACACTCTCTCGCACACTCTCTCCCTCTCGCACACTCTCTCGCACACTCTCTCTCTCTCGCACACTCTCTCGCACACTCTCTCGCACACTCTCTCTCTCTCGCACACTCTCCTCTCGCACACTCTCTCTCTCTCGCACACTCTCTCCTCTCGCACACTCTCTCTCTCTCGCACACTCTCCCTCGCACACTCTCTCCCTCTCGCACACTCTCTCGCACACTCTCTCCTCTCGCACACTCTCTCGCACACTCTCTCCCTCTCGCACACTCTCTCGCACACTCTCTCCCTCTCGCACACTCTCTCCTCTCGCACACTCTCTCCCTCTCGCACACTCTCTCCCTCTCGCACACTCTCCCTCGCACACTCTCTCCCTCTCGCACTCTCTCTCACACTCTCTCCCTCTCTCTCTCTCTCCACTCTCTCCCTCTCGCACACTCTCTCCCTCTCGCACACTCTCTCCTCTCGCACACCCTCTCGCACACTCTCTCCCTCTCGCACACCTCTCTCGCACACTCTCTCCCTCTCGCACACCCTCTTGCACACTCTCTCTCTCTCGCACACTCTCTCCCTCTCGCACACCCTCTCGCACACTCTCTCTCTCTCGCACACTCTCTCCCTCTCGCACACCCTCTCGCACACTCTCTCTCTCTCGCACACTCTCTCCCTCTCGCACACCCTCTCGCACACTCTCTCCTCTCGCACACTCTCTCCCTCTCGCACACCCTCTCGCACACTCTCTCCCTCTCGCACACTCTCTCCCTCTCGCGCACTCTCCCCCTCTCCGCGCTCTCTCGCGCACTCTCCCCCTCTCCGCGCTCTCTCGCGCACTCTCCCCCTCTCCGCGCTCTCTCGCGCACTCTCCGCGCACTCTCCCCCTCTAGGCGCTCTCTCGCGCACTCTCCCCCTCTAGGCGCTCTCTCTCGTGCACTCTCCCCCTCTCCGCGCTCTCTCGTGCACTCTCCCCCTCTCCGCTCTCTCTCGTGCACTCTCCCCCTCTCCGCTCTCTCTCGCGCACTCTCCCCCTCTCCGCGCTCTCTCGCGCACTCTCCCCCTCTCCGCTCTCTCTCGCTCTCCCCCTCTCGCACGCTCTCCCCCTCTCCTCTCCCTCTCGCACGCTCTCCCCCTCTCCTCTCCCTCTCGCACGCTCTCCCCCTCTCCTCTCCCTCTCGCACGCTCTCCCCCTCTCCTCTCCCTCTCGCACGCTCTCCCCCTCTCCTCTCCCTCTCGCACGCTCTCCCCCTCTCCTCTCCCTCTCGCACGCTCTCCCCCTCTCCTCTCCCTCTCGCACGCTCTCCCCCTCTCCTCTCCCTCTCGCACGCTCTCCCCCTCTCCTCTCCCTCTCGCACGCTCTCCCCCTCTCCTCTCCCTCTCGCACGCTCTCCCCCTCTCCTCTCCCTCTCGCACGCTCTCCCCCTCTCCTCTCCCTCTCGCACGCTCTCCCCCTCTCCTCTCCCTCTCGCACGCTCTCCCCCTCTCCTCTCCCTCTCGCACGCTCTCCCCCTCTCCTCTCCCTCTCGCACGCTCTCCCCCTCTCCTCTCCCACGCTCTCCCCCTCTCCTCTCCCTCTCGCACGCTCTCCCCCTCTCCTCTCTCTCTCGCACACTCCCCCTCTGCTCTCTCTCTCGCACTCTCCCCCTCTGTGCTCTCTCTCGCACTCTCCCCCTCTGTGCTCTCTCTCGCACACTCTCCCCTCTGCTCTCTCTCTCGCACACTCTCCCCCTCTGTGCTCTCTCTCGCACACTCTCCCCCTCTGCTCTCCCTCTCGCACACTCTCCCCTCTGCTCTCTCTCTCCCTCTCGCACACTCTCCCCCTCTGCTCTCTCTCTCTCGCACACTCTCCCCTCTGTGCTCTCTCTCGCACACTCTCCCCCTCTGCTCTCTCTCTCGCACACTCTCCCCCTCTGTGCTCTCTCTCGCACACTCTCCCCCTCTGCTCTCCCTCTCGCACACTCTCCCCCTCTGTGCTCTCTCTCGCACACTCTCCCCCTCTGCTCTCCCTCTCGCACACTCTCCCCCTCTGCTCTCTCTCTCCCTCTCGCACACTCTCCCCCTCTGCTCTCTCTCCCTCTCGCACACTCTCCCCCTCTGCTCTCTCTCTCCCTCTCGCACACTCTCCCCCTCTGCTCTCTCTCTCCCTCTCGCACACTCTCCCCCTCTGCTCTCTCTCCCTCTCGCACACTCTCCCCCTCTGCTCTCTCTCTCCCTCTCGCACACTCTCCCCTCTGCTCTCTCTCTCCCTCTCGCACACTCTCCCCCCTCTGCTCTCTCTCTCCCTCTCGCACACTCTCCCCCTCTGCTCTCTCTCTCCCTCTCGCACACTCTCCCTCTCTGCTCTCTCTCTCCCTCTCGCACACTCTCCCTCTCTGCTCTCTCTCTCCCTCTCGCACACTCTCCCCCTCTGCTCTCTCTCCCTCTCGCACACTCTCCCCCTCTGCTCTCTCTCCCTCTCGCACACTCTCCCCCTCTGCTCTCTCTCTCCCTCTCGCACACTCTCCCCCTCTGCTCTCTCTCTCCCTCTCGCACACTCTCCCCCTCTGCTCTCTCTCTCCCTCTCGCACACTCTCCCCCTCTGCTCTCTCTCTCCCTCTCGCACACTCTCCCCCTCTGCTCTCTCTCTCTCTCTCTCGCACACTCTCCCCCTCTGCTCTCTCTCTCACACACTCTCCCCCTCTGCTCTCTCTCTCTCACACACTCTCCCCCTCTGCTCTCTCTCTCTCACACACTCTCCCCCTCTGCTCTCTCTCTCTCTCACACTCTCCCCCTCTGCTCTCTCTCTCTCTCACACTCTCCCCCTCTGCTCTCTCTCTCTCTCACACTCTCCCCCTCTGCTCTCTCTCTCACTCTCCCCCTCTGCTCTCTCTCTCTCTCACACTCTCCCCCTCTGCTCTCTCTCTCTCTCACACTCTCCCCCTCTGCTCTCTCTCTCACTCTCCCCCTCTGCTCTCTCTCTCTCTCACACTCTCCCCCTCTGCTCTCTCTCTCTCACACACTCTCCCCCTCTGCTCTCTCTCTCTCACACACTCTCCCCCTGTGCTCTCTCTCTCTCACACACTCTCCCCCTGTGCTCTCTCACACACACACACTCTCCCTCTCTGCTCTCTCTCTCTCTCTCTCTCACACTCTCCCCCTCTGCTCTCTCTCTCTCACATTCTCCCCCTCTGCTCTCTCTCTCCCTCTCGCACACTCTCCCCCTCTGCTCTCTCTCTCGCATACTCTCCCCCTCTCCTCTCCCTCTCGCACACTCTCCCCCTCTGCTCTCTCTCACACACACACTCTCCCTCTCTGCTCTCTCTCTCTCACACAGTCTCCCCCTCTGCTCTCTCTCTCTCACACACTCTCCCCCTCTGCTCTCTCTCTCTCACACACTCTCCCCCTCTGCTCTCTCTCACACACACACACTCCCCCTCTGCTCTCTCTCACACACACACACTCCCCCTCTGCTCTCTCTCCCTCACACACACACTCTTCCCCCCGCTCTCTCTCACACACTCTCCCCCTCTGCTCTCTCTCTCAGTCTGTCTGTCTGTGTCTCTGCCTCTGTCTCTCTCTCTGTCTGTGTCTCCCTCTCCCTCTCCCTGTCCCTGAACATTCAGGTTTAGCCTGGACGAGGGTTAAAGGACACAGAGAAGCAGGCTGGCTAAGTGTGAATGAGAATGATTGCCGTTGCGGATGTCAGACACGTCGGCACTGTGACTGTTCTGTCGCACCTTCTTTGCGATCTGTGACACCCTCGTGTTACTGGAGCACCATGTGATAGTTTGGTCACAAACTTTCCTTTCGCAATAACCACCGCAAGTCAACAGACTGCAAATTAATAAATGTTGCAACGGTCAGATCTCTGCCCTGCATTACCCCTCTTTCTCTCTCTCTCTCCCTCCCTCCCTCCTTCCCCTCCCCTACTCACTCTCCCTCTGTCTCTCTCTCTCTCTCTAGCCCCAAGGAATTAAGACTGTCATCAACTATCCACTCTCCTTGTAAACATCACCTCATCAAAAACTCTTTGCCTCCCCCCCGCTCCTGCACCCCCTCTCTATCTCTGTAACCCCCCCTCCAGCCCCTACACCCCCTCCCTATCTCTGTAACCCCCTCCAGCCCCTACATCCCCTCCCTATCTCTGTAACCCCCCCTCCAGCCCCTACATCCCCTCCCTATCTCTGTAACCCCCCCTCCAGCCCCTACAACCCTCCCTATCTCTGTAAACCACCTCCAGCCCCTACACCCCCTCCCTATCTCTGTAACCCCCCCTCCAGCCCCTACACCCCCTCCCTATCTCTGTCACCCCCCCCTCCAGCCCCTACACCCACTCCCTATCTCTGTAACCCCCTCCAGC
Source organism: Chiloscyllium plagiosum (assembly GCF_037043375.1). Lineage (NCBI taxonomy): Eukaryota > Metazoa > Chordata > Chondrichthyes > Orectolobiformes > Hemiscylliidae > Chiloscyllium > Chiloscyllium plagiosum. Next base: position 4,208,701 of record NW_028270182.1, read on the forward strand.
CCCTACATCCCCTCCCTATCTCTGTAACCCCCCCTCCAGCCCCTACACCCCCTCCCTATCTCTGTAACCCCTCCAGCCCCTACATCCCCATCCCTATCTCTGTAACCGCCCCTCCAGCCCCTACACCCCCTCCCTATCTCTATAACCCCCTCCAGCCCCTATATCCCCTCCCTATCTCTGTAACCCCCTCCTGCCCCTACACTCCCTTCCAATCTCTGCAACCCCCTCCAGCCTCTACACCACCTCCCAATCTCTGCAACCCCTCCAGCCCCTACACCCCCTCCCTATCGCTGTAACCCCCTCCAGCCCCTGCACCCCCTCCCTATCTCTGTAACCCCCTCCAACCCCTAGACCCCTTCCCTATCTGTGTAATCCCCTCCGGCCCCTACACCCCCTCCCTATCTCTGTAATCCCCTCCAGCCCCTAGACCCCCCCATCTCTGTAACCCCCTCCAGCCCCTATATCCCCTCCCTGTCTCTGTTACCCCCTCCAGCCCCTAAACCCCCACCCTATCTCTGTAACCCCCTCCAGCCCCTACACCCCCTCCCTATCTGTGTAATCCCCTCCGGCCCCTACACCCCCTCCCTATCTCTATAAACTCCTCCAGCCCCTACATCCCCTCCCTATCTCTGTAACCCCCCCTCCAGCCCCTACACTCCCTCCCTATCTCTGTAACCCCCTCCAGCCCCTACATCCCCTCCCTATCTCTGTAACCCCCCCTCCAGCCCCTACATCCCCTCCCGATCTCTGTAACCCGCCCTCCAGCCCCTACATCCCCTCCTTATCTCTGTAACCCCCCCTCCAGCCCCTACACCCCCCCCCTATCTCGGTAACCCCCCCTCCAGCCCCTACACCCCCTCCCTATCTCTCTAACCCCCTCCAGCCCCATATCCCCTCCCTATCTCTGTAACCCCCTCCAGCCTCTACACCCCCTCCCTATCTCTCTAACCCCCTCCAGCCCCTATATCCCCTCCCTGTCTCTGTCACCCCCTCCAGCCCCTACACTCCCTCCCTATCTCTGTAAACCCCTCCAGCCCCTACACCCCCTCCCTAACTCTGTACCCCCTCCAGCCCCTACACCCCCTCCCTATCTCTATAATCTCCTCCAGCCCCTATACCCCCTCCCTATCTCTGTAACCCCCTCCAGCCCCTACACCCCGTCCCTATCTCTGTAACCCCCTCTAGCCCCTACACCCCCTCCCTATCTCTGTTACCCCCTCCAGCCCCTACACCCCCACCCTATCTCTGTAACCCCCTCCAGCCCCTACACTCCCTCCCTATCTGTGTAATCCCCTCCGGCCCCTACACCCCCTCCCTATCTCTATAAACTCCTCCAGCCCCTACATCCCCTCCCTATCTCTGTAACCCCCACTCCAGCCCCTACACTCCCTCCCTATCTCTGTAACCCCCTCCAGCCCCTACATCCCCTCCCTATCTCTGTAACCCCCCTCCAGCCCCTACATCCCCTCCCGATCTCTGTAACCCGCCCTCCAGCCCCTACATCCCCTCCTTATCTCTGTAACCCCCCCTCCAGCCCCTACACCCCCTCCCTATCTCGGTAACCCCCCCCTCCAGCCCCTACACCCCCTCCCTATCTCTCTAACCCCCTCCAGCCCCATATCCCCTCCCTATCTCTGTAACCCCCTCCAGCCTCTACACCCCCTCCCTATCTCTCTAACCCCCTCCAGCCCCATATCCCCTCCCTATCTCTGTAACCCCCTCCAGCCCCTGCACCCCCTCCCTATCTCTGTAACCCCCTCCAACCCCTATATCCCCTCCCTATCTCTATAATCTCCTCCAGCCCCTATACCCCCTCCCTATCTCTGTAACCCCCTCCAGCCCCTGCACACCCTCCCTATCTCTGTTACCCCCTCCAGCCCCTACACCCCCTCCCTATCTGTGTAATCCCCTCCGGCCCCTACACCCCCTCCCTATCTCTGTAACCCCCTCTCCAGCCCCTACACCCCTCCCTATCTCTGTAACCCCCTCCAGCCCCTACATCCCCTCCCTATCTCTGTAACCCCCCCTCCAGCCCCTACACCCCCTCCCTATCTCTGTAACCCCCTCCAGCCCCTACATCCCATCCATATCTCTGTAACCCCCCCGCCAGCCCCTACACCCCCTCCCTATCTCTGTAACCCCCTCCAACCCCTACACCCCTTCCCTATCTCTGTAAACCCCTCCAGCCACTACACCCCTCCCTATCTCTGTAACCCCCTCCAGCCCCTACACCCCCTCCCTATCTCTATAATCTCCTCCAGCCCCTATACCCCCTCCCTATCTCTGTAACCCCCTCCCGCCCCTACACCACGTCCCTATCTCTGTAACCCTCTCCAGCCTCTACACCCCCTCCCTATCTCTGTTACCCCCTCCAGCCCCTACACCCCCTCCCTATCTCTATAAACCCCTCCAGCCCCTACACTCCCTCCCTATCTCTGTAACCCCCTCCAGCCCCTACATCCCCTCCCTATCTCTGCAACCCCCCCTCCAGCCCCTACACCCCCTCCCTATCTCTGTAACCCCCTCCAGCCCCTACATCCCATCCATATCTCTGTAACCCTCCCTCCAGCCCCTACACCCCCTCCCTATCTCTGTAACCCCCCTCCAGCCCCTACACTCCCTCCCTATCTCTATAACCCCCTCCAGCCCCTATATCCCTTCCCTATCTCTGTAACCCCCTCCTGCCCCTACACTCCCTTCCAATCTCTGCAACCCCCTCCAGCCCCTACACCCCCTCCCTATCTCTGTAACCCCTCCAGCCCCTACACCCCCTCCCTATCTCTGTAACCCCCTCCAGCCCCTACACCCCCTCCCTATCGCTGTAACCTCCTCCAACCCCTGCACCCCCTCCCTATCTCTGTAACCCCCTCCAACCCCTACACCCCCTCCCTATCTGTGTAATCCCCTCCGGCCCCTACACCCCCTCCCTATCTCTGTAATCCCCTCCAGCCCCTACACCCCCCCATCTCTGTAACCCCCTCCAGCCCCTATATCCCCTCCCTATCTCTGTCACCCCTTCCTGCCCATACACCCCTTCCCTATCTATGTAACCCCCTCCAGCCCCTACACCCCTCCCTATCTCTGTAAACCCCTCCAGCCACTACACCCCTCCCTATCTCTGTAACCCCCTCCAGCCCCTACACCCCCTCCCTATCTCTGTACCCCCTCCAGCCCCTACACCCCCTCCCTATCTCTATAATCTCCTCCAGCCCCTATACCCCCTCCCTATCTCTGTAACCCCCTCCAGCCTCTATACCCCCTCCCTATCTCTGTAACCCCCTCTCCCTATCTCTGTAACCCCCTCCAGCCCCTATACTCCCTCCCTATCTCTGTAACCCCCTCCAGCCCCTACACCCCCTCTACCCCCTCCCTATCTCTGTAACCCCCTCCAGCCCCTACACCCCCTCCCTATCTCTCTCACCCCCTCCAGCCCCTACACCCCCTCCCTATCTCTGTAACCCCCTCCAGCCTCTACACCCCCTCCCTATCTCTCTAACCCCCTCCAGCCCCTATATCCCCTCCCTGTCTCTGTCACCCCCTCCAGCCCCTACACTCCCTCCCTATCTCTGTAAACCCCTCCAGCCCCTACACCCCCTCCCTAACTCTGTACCCCCTCCAGCCCCTACACCCCCTCCCTATCTCTATAATCTCCTCCAGCCCCTATACCCCCTCCCTATCTCTGTAACCCCCTCCAGCCTCTATACCCCCTCCCTATCTCTGTAACCCCCTCCAGCCTCTACACCCCCTCCCTATCTCTGTAACCCCCTCCAGCCCCTATACTCCCTCCCTATCTCTGTAACCCCCTCCAGCCCCTACACCCCCTCTACCCCCTCCCTATCTCTGTAACCCCCTCCAGCCCCTACACCCCCTCCCTATCTCTGAACCTCCTCCAGCCCCTACACCCCCTCCCTATCTCTCTCACCCCCTCCAGCCCCTGCACCCCTCCCTATCTCTGTAACCCCCTCCAGCTCCTACACCCCCTCCCTATCTCTGTAATCCCCTCCAATTCCAGCCCCTTGACCAATCCCCGATTCCCATCGTTCCACCATTGGGGGCCGTGCCTTCAGCTGCCTGAGTCCTGAGCTCAGGAACCCCCCTCCCTGACTCCCCTTCCTGTGTCTCTCTGTCTGCTCCTTTCAGACCCTCCTTAAAACTGACATCTTTGTCTGAGCCCTGAATCTGATACATCCTCATGTAGCATCATTCCTAAAGAAGGACTTATGCCCGAAACGTCGCTTCACCTGCTCCTTGGATGCTGCCTGACCTGCTGCGCTTTTTCAGCAACATATTTTTCAGCCCCACTTCCTCATTTAGCATCCTGTTTGATTACAATTACAGCAAGATACCTGAGGAATCTTAAACGGTTTTAAGGGGGCTGGAAGCCATATCCATGCAGGTGTCCCAACTGATTATCCCAATTCCCTCCCAAACCACTGTCAATCGGGATTAATCTGTAAACTCCTGAACTGGCCCCAGCATCAGATCTCTGCTGCAACCATGATGAGGCGATGGACACCATCAGGGGTCCGACTCTGACAAATCTTAATGTCATACTACACCTCAACACGAATTCCTCTCAAAGTGAAAGGGATGACCTCCACCCAGGATGTGACTTGAAAATTTGCGTTACAAAATCAAATCAGTGTTAGATACAGAGTACAGCTCCCTCTACACTGTCCCCATCACACCCTCCCAGGGACAGGGACAGCACGGGGTTAGATACAGAGTACAGCTCCCTCTACACTGTCCCCATCAAACACTCCCAGGGACAGGGACAGCACGGGGTTAGATACAGAGTACAGCTCCCTCTACACTGTCCCCATCAAACACTCCCAGGGACAGGGACAGCACGGGGTTAGATACAGAGTACAGCTCCCTCTACACTGTCCCCATCAAACACTCCCAGGGACAGGGACAGCACGGGGTTAGATACAGAGTACAGCTCCCTCTACACTGTCCCCATCAAACACTCCCAGGGACAGGGACAGCACGGGGTTAGATACAGAGTACAGCTCACTCTACACTGTCCCCATCAAACACTCCCAGGGACAGGGTCAGCACGGGGTTAGATACAGAGTACAGCTCCCTCTACACTGTCCCCATCAAACACTCCCCGGGACAGGGACAGCACAGGGTTAGATACAGAGTACAGCTCCCTCTACACTGTCCCCCATCAAACACTCCCAGGGACAGGGACAGCACAGGGTTAGATATAGAGTACAGCTCCCTCTACACTGTCCCCCATCAAACACTCCCAGGGACAGCACGGGGTTAGGTACAGAGTACAGCTCCCTCTACACTGTCCCCATCAAACACTCCCAGGGACAGGGACAGCACGGGGTTAGATACAGTGTACAGCTCCCTCTACACTGTCCCCATCACACCCTCCCAGGGACAGCACGAGGTTAGATACAGAGTACAGCTCCCTCTACACTGTCCCCATCAAACACTCCCAGGGACAGGGACAGCACGGGGTTAGATACAGAGTACAGCTCCCTCTACACTGTCCCCATCAAACACTCCCAGGGACAGGGACAGCATGGGGTTAGATACAGAGTACAGCTCCCTCTACACTGTCCCCATCAAACACTCCCAGGGACAGCACAGGGTTAGGTATAGAGTACAGCTCCCTCTGTCCCCCATCAAACACTTCCAGGGACAGCACGGGGTTAGATACAGAGTAAAGCTCTCTCTACACTGTCCCCAAACACTCCCAGGGACAGGGACAGCACAGGGTTAGATACAGAGTACAGCTCTCTCTACACTGTCCCCATCAAACACTCCCAGGGACAGGGACAGCACAGGGTTAGGTACAGAGTACAGCTCCCTCTACACTGTTCCCCATCAAACACTCCCAGGGACAGGGACAGCACAGGGTTAGATACAGGGTAAAGCCCCCTCTACACTGTGCCCACATCAAACACTCCCAGGACAGGGACAGCACGGGGTTAGATACAGGGTAAAGCTCCCTCTACACTGTTCCCCATCAAACACTCCCAGGGACAGGGACAGCATGGGGTCAGATACAGGGTAAAGCTCCCTCTACACTGTGCCCACATCAAACACTCCCAGGACAGGGACAGCACGGGGTTAGATACAGGGTAAAGCTCCCTCTACACTGTTCCCCATCAAACACTCCCAGGGACAGGGACAGCATGGGGTTAGATACAGAGTAAAGCTCCCTCTACACTGTCCCCCCATCAAACACTCCCAGGGACAGGGACAGCACGGGGTTAGATATAAAATTTTGAAAGATGGAGAAGTGTTGTGGGGGAACCAACAAAACTTGTTGGTAAACAGGACACGAATTGCTGAGTTGTGAGACTCTTTAAGGGTTGTCCTGGCCTCTCTAGCCTGACTGTTCTCCCCTTCGGCCCGTCGACATCGTCTCCCTCTCCAGTCCGAAGCTGCTCAGTAGGATCAGATTCTCCCACGAGTGTGGTGGGATTGGCCTCTGATGGTAGCTGCCCAGGCCCATCATGTCGCTAAGGACCTCTATGATGTCACTGAGCTTGTTCCTCACACAAGCAACAAAGAGGCCTCATGTTATCCCACTGTGGTCTAGATGGTCATTGCTGGTGCAGGACGTTGGAGATTATTGAACTAACTGTTGGATTTTTCTCTCACAGTGAACGGGAACACAAAGTGCAAAGGCTCTAACTGTCCAGGACCAGCCACTCTCTTACCTCCAACCGTCGTCAGTGCAAAGACACCAGCTACTCTTGTCCCACCAACTGCAATTGGCCCAGTGACCACCACCAATCACACCACCCACCCTCCGGCCAATCACACCACCCACCCTCCGGCCAATCACACCACCCACCCTCCGGCCAATCACACCACCCACCCTCCGGCCAATCACACCACCCACCCTCCGGCCAATCACACCACCCACCCTCCGGCCAATCACACCACCCACCCTCCGGGCAACCACACCACCCACTCTCCGGGCAATCACACCACCCACTCTCCGGGCAACCACACCACCCACTCTCCGGGCAACCACACCACCCACTCTCCGGGCAATCACACCACCCACTCTCCGGGCAATCACACCACCCACTCTCCGGCCAATCACACCACCCGAGCTGTGTTACCCACAAGTGTGAGTCCGAGTCCTTCTCCAGAGCGAGCCGTTGGAAGGTACAATGTGACCAACAACAAAACGGTCTGTGCGATGGCAAAGTTAGGGATACAATTCCGGGTCCAATATCAAACTGCAAAAAAACACACGGTGAGTCAAAGTGGCCTCTGCCTCTTAATCCAAGAGACTGGAATAAAGTCAGAGGCAAGCACGCGTCTGTCAGCAATATCGTAACGCTAACTCTACACTTTTAAACTGACAGTAAAGCCCCTTCTTTGAAGATGACATGAAGATGGGTGTAGACCAAAGTGTGCAGAGGACACTGAAGGTCTGCAGAGGGATATAGACAGGTTCAGTGAGTGGACAAAGATGGAGTAACATATTGGTAAATGTGAGCTCATCCAGCTTGGTAGGAATAACAGCAAAATGGACTATTATTTAAACAGAGCAACATTGCAGCACGCTGCTGTGCAGAGGGACCTGGGTGCCCTTGTGCAGGAATCACAGGAAGTTGGTTTGCAGATGCAGCAGGTAATTAATGCGGCAAATAAATATATGGTTGTTCATTGCTGGAGGGATGGAGTTTAAGAACAGGGAGGTTATACTGCAGCTGTACAGGGAGCTGGTGAGGCCACACCTGCAATACTGTGTACGGTCCTGGTCTCCTTACTTGAGAAAGGTACTGGCACTGGAGGGGGTGCAGAGGAGGTTCACTAGGTTGATTCCGGGGTTGAGAGGGTTGCCTTATGAGGAGAGATTGAGTAGACTGGGACTGTACATATTGGGGTTCTGAAGAATGAGGGGGGATTGTATGGAAACATCTGAAATGATGAAGGGAACAGACAAGATCGAAGCAGGGAGGCTGTTTACGCTGGGGGGGGGGGGGGGGAGGTGAAACTAGAACAAGGGGGCATAACCTCACAATACAGAGGGGGCAGATTTTGGATGAGCTGAGGAGGAGCCTCTTCCCCCAGAGGGTTGTGAATCTGTGGAATTCCCCGCCCAAGGAAGGCTACCACATTTAATCCTGATAGATGTTTGAACAGTACATGAGTGAAGGGTTATGGTGAGCGGGTGGGGAAATGGAGCTGAGTCCATGGTCTTTTTGAATGAGGGAGCGGGCTCGAGGGACGGACTCCTCCTCCTGGGTCTTATGTACCTCTATGCTCTTAAACTGAAAGGAAGCTGCTAGTAAATGTGCCCATCAAACCCTCCCAGGACAGGGACAGCACGGGGTTAGATACAGAGTAAAGCTCCCTCTGCACTGTCCCCCATCAAACCCTCCCAGGACAGGGACAGCACGGGGTTAGATACAGAGTAAAGCTCCCTCTGCACTGTCCCCCATCAAACACTCCCAGGACAGGGACAGCACGGGGTTAGATACAGAGTAAAGCTCCCTCTACACTGTCCCCCCATCAAACACTCCCAGGGACAGGGACAGCATGGGGTTAGATACAGAGTAAAGCTCCCTCTACACTTTCCCCCCCATCAAACACTCCCAGGGACAGGGACAGCACAGGGTTAGATACAGAGTAAAGCTCCCTCTACACGTTCCCCCCCCATCAAACACTCCCAGGGACAGGGACAGCACAGGGTTAGATACAGAGTAAAGCTCCCTCTACACTTTCCCCCCCATCAAACACTCCCAGGGACAGGGACAGCACAGGGTTAGATACAGAGTAAAGCTCCCTCTACACTTTCCCCACCATCAAACACTCCCAGGGACAGGGACAGCACGAGGTTAGACACAGAGTAAAGCTCCCTCTACACCGTCTCCCATCACACACTCCCAGGACAGGGATAGCACGGGATTAGATACAGGGTAAAGCTCTCTCTACACTGTCCCCCCATCAAACACTCCCAGGATAGGGACAGCACAAGGTTAGATACAGAGTAAAGCTCTCTCTACAATGTATCCACATCACACACTCCCAGGATAGGGCAGCACGAGGTTAGATACAGAGTAAAGCTCCCTCTACACTGTCCCTCCCATCAAACACTCCCAGGACAGGGACAGCACGGAGTTAGATACAGGGTAAAACTTCCTCTACACTGTCCCCATTTCACACAGTCACAGGACAGGGACAGCACGTGGTGAGATACAGAGTAAAGCTCTCTCTACACTGTCCCCCCATCACACACTCCCAGGACAGGGACAGCACGGGGTTAGATACAGAGTAAAGCTCCCTCTACACTGTTCCCCCATCATACACGCCCAGGACAGGGACAGCATAGGAATAGATACAGGGTAAAGCGCTCTCTACACTGTCCCCATTTCACACAGTCCCAGGACAGGGACAGCACGGGGTTAGATACAGAGTAAAGCTCCCTTTACACTGTCCTCATTTCACACACTCCCAGGACAGGGACAGCACGGGATTAGATACAGGGTAAAGCTCCCTCTACACTGTCCCCATTTCACACAGTCACAGGACAGGGACAGCACGGGGTTAGATACAGAGTAAAGCTCTCTCTACACTGTCCCCCCATCACACACTCCCAGGACAGGGACAGCACGGGGTTAGACACAGAGTAAAGCTCCCTCTACACTTTCCCCACCATCAAACACTCCCAGGGACAGGGACAGCACGGGGTTAGATACAGAGTAAAGCTCCCTCTGCACTGTCCCCCATCAAACACTCCCAGGACAGGGACAGCACGGGGTTAGATACAGAGTAAAGCTCCCTCTACACTGTCCCCCCATCAAACACTCCCAGGGACAGGGACAGCATGGGGTTAGATACAGAGTAAAGCTCCCTCTACACTTTCCCCCCCATCAAACACTCCCAGGGACAGGGACAGCACAGGGTTAGATACAGAGTAAAGCTCCCTCTGCACTGTCCCCCATCAAACACTCCCAGGACAGGGACAGCACGGGGTTAGATACAGAGTAAAGCTCCCTCTACACTGTCCCCCCATCAAACACTCCCAGGGACAGGGACAGCATGGGGTTAGATACAGAGTAAAGCTCCCTCTACACTTTCCCCACCATCAAACACTCCCAGGGACAGGGACAGCACGAGGTTAGACACAGAGTAAAGCTCCCTCTACACTTTCCCCACCATCAAACACTCCCAGGGACAGGGACAGCACGGGGTTAGATACAGAGTAAAGCTCCCTCTGCACTGTCCCCCATCAAACACTCCCAGGACAGGGACAGCACGGGGTTAGATACAGAGTAAAGCTCCCTCTACACTGTCCCCCCATCAAACACTCCCAGGGACAGGGACAGCATGGGGTTAGATACAGAGTAAAGCTCCCTCTACACTTTCCCCCCCATCAAACACTCCCAGGGACAGGGACAGCACAGGGTTAGATACAGAGTAAAGCTCCCTCTACACGTTCCCCCCCCATCAAACACTCCCAGGGACAGGGACAGCACAGGGTTAGATACAGAGTAAAGCTCCCTCTACACTTTCCCCCCCATCAAACACTCCCAGGGACAGGGACAGCACAGGGTTAGATACAGAGTAAAGCTCACTCTACACTTTCCCCACCATCAAACACTCCCAGGGACAGGGACAGCACGAGGTTAGACACAGAGTAAAGCTCCCTCTACACCGTCTCCCATCACACACTCCCAGGACAGGGATAGCACGGGATTAGATACAGGGTAAAGCTCTCTCTACACTGTCCCCCCATCAAACACTCCCAGGATAGGGACAGCACAAGGTTAGATACAGAGTAAAGCTCTCTCTACAATGTATCCACATCACACACTCCCAGGATAGGGCAGCACGAGGTTAGATACAGAGTAAAGCTCCCTCTACACTGTCCCTCCCATCAAACACTCCCAGGACAGGGACAGCACGGAGTTAGATACAGGGTAAAACTTCCTCTACACTGTCCCCATTTCACACAGTCACAGGACAGGGACAGCACGGGGTTAGATACAGAGTAAAGCTCTCTCTACACTGTCCCCCATCAAACACTCCCAGGACAGGGACAGCACGGGGTTAGATACAGGGTAAAACTCCCTCTACACTGTCCCCCCCCATCAAATGCTCCCAGGACAGGGACAGCACGGGGTTAGATACAGAGTAAAGCTCCCTCTACACTGTCCTCATTTCACACACTCCCAGGACAGGGACAGCACGTGGTGAGATACAGAGTAAAGCTCTCTCTACACTGTCCCCCCATCACACACTCCCAGGACAGGGACAGCACGGGGTTAGATACAGAGTAAAGCTCCCTCTACACTGTTCCCCCATCATACACGCCCAGGACAGGGACAGCATAGGAATAGATACAGGGTAAAGCGCTCTCTACACTGTCCCCATTTCACACAGTCCCAGGACAGGGACAGCACGGGGTTAGATACAGAGTAAAGCTCCCTTTACACTGTCCTCATTTCACACACTCCCAGGACAGGGACAGCACGGGATTAGATACAGGGTAAAGCTCCCTCTACACTGTCCCCATTTCACACAGTCACAGGACAGGGACAGCACGGGGTTAGATACAGAGTAAAGCTCTCTCTACACTGTCCCCCCATCACACACTCCCAGGACAGGGACAGCACGGGGTTAGACACAGAGTAAAGCTCCCTCTACACTTTCCCCACCATCAAACACTCCCAGGGACAGGGACAGCACGGGGTTAGATACAGAGTAAAGCTCCCTCTGCACTGTCCCCCATCAAACACTCCCAGGACAGGGACAGCACGGGGTTAGATACAGAGTAAAGCTCCCTCTACACTGTCCCCCCATCAAACACTCCCAGGGACAGGGACAGCATGGGGTTAGATACAGAGTAAAGCTCCCTCTACACTTTCCCCCCCATCAAACACTCCCAGGGACAGGGACAGCACAGGGTTAGATACAGAGTAAAGCTCCCTCTGCACTGTCCCCCATCAAACACTCCCAGGACAGGGACAGCACGGGGTTAGATACAGAGTAAAGCTCCCTCTACACTGTCCCCCCATCAAACACTCCCAGGGACAGGGACAGCATGGGGTTAGATACAGAGTAAAGCTCCCTCTACACTTTCCCCACCATCAAACACTCCCAGGGACAGGGACAGCACGAGGTTAGACACAGAGTAAAGCTCCCTCTACACTTTCCCCACCATCAAACACTCCCAGGGACAGGGACAGCACGGGGTTAGATACAGAGTAAAGCTCCCTCTACACTGTCCCCCCATCAAACACTCCCAGGGACAGGGACAGCATGGGGTTAGATACAGAGTAAAGCTCCCTCTACACTTTCCCCCCCATCAAACACTCCCAGGGACAGGGACAGCACAGGGTTAGATACAGAGTAAAGCTCCCTCTACACGTTCCCCCCCCATCAAACACTCCCAGGGACAGGGACAGCACAGGGTTAGATACAGAGTAAAGCTCCCTCTACACTTTCCCCCCCATCAAACACTCCCAGGGACAGGGACAGCACAGGGTTAGATACAGAGTAAAGCTCCCTCTACACTTTCCCCACCATCAAACACTCCCAGGGACAGGGACAGCACGAGGTTAGACACAGAGTAAAGCTCCCTCTACACCGTCTCCCATCACACACTCCCAGGACAGGGATAGCACGGGATTAGATACAGGGTAAAGCTCTCTCTACACTGTCCCCCCATCAAACACTCCCAGGATAGGGACAGCACAAGGTTAGATACAGAGTAAAGCTCCCTCTACACTGTCCCTCCCATCAAACACTCCCAGGACAGGGACAGCACGGAGTTAGATACAGGGTAAAACTTCCTCTACACTGTCCCCATTTCACACAGTCACAGGACAGGGACAGCACGGGGTTAGATACAGAGTAAAGCTCTCTCTACACTGTCCCCCATCAAACACTCCCAGGACAGGGACAGCACGGGGTTAGATACAGGGTAAAACTCCCTCTACACTGTCCCCCCCCATCAAATGCTCCCAGGACAGGGACAGCACGGGGTTAGATACAGAGTAAAGCTCCCTCTACACTGTCCTCATTTCACACACTCCCAGGACAGGGACAGCACGTGGTGAGATACAGAGTAAAGCTCTCTCTACACTGTCCCCCCATCACACACTCCCAGGACAGGGACAGCACGGGGTTAGATACAGAGTAAAGCTCCCTCTACACTGTTCCCCCATCATACACGCCCAGGACAGGGACAGCATAGGAATAGATACAGGGTAAAGCGCTCTCTACACTGTCCCCATTTCACACAGTCCCAGGACAGGGACAGCACGGGGTTAGATACAGAGTAAAGCTCCCTTTACACTGTCCTCATTTCACACACTCCCAGGACAGGGACAGCACGGGATTAGATACAGGGTAAAGCTCCCTCTACACTGTCCCCATTTCACACAGTCACAGGACAGGGACAGCACGGGGTTAGATACAGAGTAAAGCTCCCTCGACACTGTCCCCCCATCAAACACTCCCAGGACAGGGACAGCACGGGGTTAGATATAGAGTAAAGCTCTCTCTACACTGTACCCCCACACACACTCCCAGGACAGGGACAGCATAGGGTTAGATACTGAGTAACGCTCCCTCTACACTGTACCACCATCACACACTCCCAGGACAGGGACAGCACGGGGTTAGATACAGAGTAAAGCTCCCTCTACACTATCCCCCATCAAACACTCCCAGGACAGGGACAGCACAGGGTTATATACAGAGTAAAGCTTCCTCTACACTGTTCCCCCATCAAACACTCCCAGGACAGGGACAGCACGGGGTTAGATACAGAGTAAAGCTCCCTCTACACTGTCCCCCATCAAACCCTCCCAGGACAGGGACAGCACGGGGTTACATACAGAGTAAAGCTCCCTCTACACTATCCCCCATCAAACCCTCCCAGGACAGGGACAGCACGGGGTTAGATACAGAGTAAAGCTCCCGCTACACTGTCCCCCATCAAACACTCCCAGGACAGGGACAGCACAGGGTTATATACAGAGTAAAGCTTCCTCTACACTGTTCCCCCATCAAACACTCCCAGGACAGGGACAGCACGGGGTTAGATACAGAGTAAAGCTCCCTCTACACTGTCCCCCATCAAACCCTCCCAGGACAGGGACAGCACGGGGTTAGATACAGAGTAAAGCTCCCTCTGCACTGTCCCCCATCAAACACTCCCAGGACAGGGACAGCACGGGGTTAGATACAGAGTAAAGCTCCCTCTACACTGTCCCCCATCAAACACTCCCAGGACAGGGACAGCACGGGGTAAGATACAGAGTAAAGCTCTCTCTGCACTGTCCCCCATCAAACACTCCCAGGACAGGGACAGCACGGGGTTAGATACAGAGTAAAGCTCCCTCTGCACTGTCCCCCATCAAACACTGGTGAACTGTTTAAGATCAGATTAGTTGAATTAAAATACTAATTGGTCGCTGACGGGGTGTTTAAGTTTGATGCGGTGTGTTTGACAGCAGGGATTTCAAAGGTTAACGCCATGCCCTCCCCCTGCCAGCTCAGAGTGTGGTTACAAAGCGTTATGAGTTTGACTGGATTCTGTTTGTTATTCACAGGCCTGGGGAGTGTTCTTTATTGAGCCCAACAGGACTGTGGCCACTGGGACATGTAGCACCGGGTCAGTCATCATGAACCTCACTTTCCCAGAAGGATTCCTTATTTTCACTTTCAAGAAGGTGAGTAATTAAAAAGCCGAGACCCTAAATATTCAAAAACACTCTCCCTACCCCAGGCCTCACTGGGACAGTGATCAGGAATCCCCCCTAACCCAGGGCTCACTGGGACAGTGATCAGGAATCCTCCCTAACCCAGGGCTCACTGGGACAGTGATCAGGAATCCCCCCCCCCCAACCCAGGGCTCACTGGGACAGTGATCAGGAATCCCCCTGAACACAGGGCTCACTGGGACAGTGATCAGGAATCCCCCCTAACCCAGGCCTCACTGGGACAGTGATCAGGAATCCCCCCTAACTCAGGGCTCACTGGGACAGTGATCAGGAATCCTCCCTAACCCAGGCCTCACTGGGACAGTGATCAGGAATCCTCCCTAACTCAGGGCTCACTGGGACAGTGATCAGGAATCCTCCCTAACCCAGGGCTCACTGCGACAGTGATCAGGAATCCTCCCTAACTCAGGGCTCACTGGGACAGTGATCAGGAATCCTCCCTAACCCAGGGCTCACTGCGACAGTGATCAGGAATCCCCCCTAACCCAGGGCTCACTGGGACAGTGATCAGGAATCCTCCCTAACCCAGGGCTCACTGGGACAGTGATCAGGAATCCCCCCTAACCCAGGCCTCACTGGGACAGTGATCAGGAATCCCCCCTAACCCAGGGCTCACTGGGACAGTGATCAGGAATCCCCCCTAACACAGAGCTCACTGGGACAGTGACCAGGAATCCCCCCTAACCCAGGGCTCACTGGGACAGTGATCAGGAATCCTCCCGAACCCAGGGCTCACTGGGACAGTGATCAGGAATCCCCCCTAACCCAGGGCTCACTGGGACAGTGATCAGGAACCGTTCCTAACCCAGGGCTCACTGCAAGATACTCACTTGTACTAATTGCTTTAAAATCTCAACAATGAAATGAAACCGGATGGACCACGCAGCATCAACCCCGGCAGCAGAAAAGACACGACAGAAACAGCCCTGTTGACCCTGCAAGTCCCCCTCACTAACGTCTGGGGCCTAATGTCAAAGTTGGGAGAGCTGTCTCCCAGACTGGTCAAGCAACAACCTGACATAGATGTACACACGGTCTCAATCCTTCCACACCCCAGCATCACCATCCCGACAGGACACAACCAGGAGAAATGGCAACTCTCTGGGATACAGGAGGGAGGGTGATATTCTCAGAGTCCTCCACATTGACTCTGGACCCCATGAAGTCTCATGGCTTCAGATTAAACATGGGCAAGGAAATCCCCTGCTGATTACCATGTCCCGTCCTCCTAGGCTCCTGGACCCGTATCCTCCATGCTGAGGGTGGCAGGGTCACAGAATGTCCTCTGGGTGAGGTATTTCAGTGTCTCACCATCAGAGTAGCTCAGCAGTGGCATTACTGATGGAGCTAGGCGGGTGATAAAGGACAGAGCTGCTAGAATGGGTTTGCAGCAGGTGGTGAAGGAGTCAATAAGAAGGAGAACCAGACCTGACCTCCTCCTTCCCAATCTGCCAGCTGCAGATACATCTGTCCATGACAGTATCGGTAAGAGTGACCACCGCACAGTCCTTGTGGAGACAAAGTCTCACCCCCACATTGAGAATCCCCTCCATTGTGTTGTGTGGCCCTATCACCGTGCTCAATGGGACAGACTTCAAACAGATGGAGCAACTTCACACTGGGCATCCCTGAGGCACTGAGGGCCATCAACAGCAGCAGAACTCTACTCCAGCATAATCTGTAACCTCATGGCCCGGCATATCCCTCACTCAGCCATTACCATCAAGCCAGCTGGTTCAGTGGGGAGTGCCGGACAGCATGCCAGGAGCAGCACCAGGTGTATGAGGTTTTGCACTGAAGTAATATTCAAATAGCATTCGTCACACAAATACCAGACAACTGACTTATCTTCAATAAAAGACAATCTAACCGTTGTCCCTTGATGTTCAATGGTGTTACCATCACTGTCTCCCACTATCAATATACTTGCGATTAACCTGAAACTGAATGGAATTTTCCCTATAAAATACAGTGACTGCTAGAGCAGGGCAGAGGCTGGGAATCCTGCAGCGTGTAACTCCCCTCCTGACTCCCCCCAGAGCCTGACCCACCATCTACAAGGCACAAGTCAGGAGGGTGAGGGAATACTCCCCACTTGCCCCTGGATGGGGGCAGCTCCAACAACACTCAAGAAGCTCGACACCATCCAGGGACAAAGCAGCCCCCGCTTGATTGGCCCCACACCCACAAACATCCCCTCCCTCCCTTACCCACCGACGCTCAGTAGCAGCAGTGTGTACCAGCTACAAGATGCGCTGCAGAAACTCACCAAAGATCCTCAGGCAGCACCTTCCAAACCCACGGCCCCTTCCATCCAGAAGGACAAGGGGCAGCAGATACAGGGGAACACCACCCCCTGCAAGTTCCCCTCCGAGCCCCTCCCCATCCCGACTTGGGAATATATCCCCGTTCCCTCAGTGTGGCTGGGTCAGAATCCTGGGATTCCCTCCCTCAGGGACATTGTGGGTCTACCCTCCAGCACATGGACTGCAGCGGGTCAAGAAGGCAGCTCACCCCCACCTTCTCAAGGGGGGCAACTAGGGATGGGCAGGAAATACCAACATTCCTTAAGTGAATATATCACAGCTAAGCACTGGTTGTGAGATAACCTTTTTGGATTAAATTGGTGTCGGGGTGACCAGTGGCAACAGAAGTGGTCAGGGGTCACAGGGTGAAGTTCATTGGTAAGTCTGCAATTTATTTCTGTTCTGCATCCTGACACTGTCTGTCTGTCTCCTCAGGACAGCAAGCAACGAACCTTCTATCTGAGTGGCGTTCACAGTGAGCTGACCTACAGGTTTCCTGGTGCAGCTGGTGAGTTCACATCCCTATAACTTAGCCCCCACTTGGTCATAACGGCCAGGCTTTGGATAATCAGACAACGGAGATTGCAAAAGCTCAGCACGTCTGGCAGCACGAGGGAGAGACAGGGAGAGACACTGTGTCTAAGAGCCACAGGCTGACTGACCTGCTCAGCAGCTCAAACAGCTTCTGCTTTTGTTGCCGATTGTCAGTTTCCGCAGGATGTTGGTTGGCCTTCAGACAGCAGCAGCTAAACCTCCCCAAGGGGCCCCACAGCATGGCAACCAATCCAACCCAGATAACCACAAGAAACATCTTACAGGGACAAGGGGAAGAAGTGTTGGGAGGTTCCAGAGCTCAGGGAGCAGGCAGCTGGAGGCACTGCCCCCAATGGGGGAGCGATGGGAATCGGGGGATGGTCAAGGGACTGGAATTGGAGGGGGTTACAGAGATAGGGAGGGGGTGTAGGGGCTGGAGGGGGTTACAGAGATAGGGAGGGGGTGTAGGGGCTGGAGGGGGTTACAGAGATAGGGAGGGGCTGGAGGGGGTTACAGAGATAGGGAGGGGGTGTAGGGGCTGGAGGGGGTTACAGAGATAGGGAGGGGGTGTAGGGGCTGGAGGGGTTACAGAGATAGGGAGGGGGTGTAGGGGCTGGAGGGGGTTACAGAGATAGGGAGGGGCTGGAGGGGGTTACAGAGATAGGGAGGGGCCGGAGGGGGTTACAGAGATAGGGAGGGGGTGTAGGGGCTGGAGGGGGTTACAGAGATAGGGAGGGGGTGTAGGGGCTGGAGGGCGTACAGAGATAGGGAGGGGCTGGAAGCGGTTACAGAGATAGGGAGGAGCTGGAGGGGGTTACAGAGATAGGGAGGGGGTGTAGGGGCTGGAGGGGGTTACAGAGATAGGAAGGGGGTGTAGGGGCTGGAGGGGGTTACAGAGATAGGGAGGGGGTGTAGGGGCTGGAGGGGGTTACAGAAATAGGGAGGGGGTGTCGGGGCTGGAGGGGGTTACAGAGATAGGGAGGGGTGTAGGGGCTGGAGGGGATTACAGAGATAGGGAGGGGGTGTAGGGGCTGGAGCGGATTACAGAGATAGGGAGGGGGTGTAGGGGCCGGAGGGGGTAGCAGAGATAGGGAGGGGGTGTAGGGGCCGGAGGGGGCTACAGAGATAGGGAGGGGGTGTAGGGGCTGGAGGGGGTTACAGAGATAGGGAGGGGGTGTAGGGGCTGGAGGGGGTTACAGAGATAGGGAGGGGGTGTAGGGGCTGGAGGGGGTTAACGTGAGTTGGGGGGGGGAGAGGCTGACTGAGGTTGGGGTGGAGGGAGAAGACGGTGTGATCTGATCCTGTGGTGGAGATGCCCTAACTAACGTGTCTGTGTGTGTGTGTGTGACCTGGATAGGAGCCAGCCGGTACACCGCACACAACAACAGCGTGACAATGCTGCAGGCCCACCTCGGCCATTCCTACAGCTGCTCCAACCAATCAGTGAGGGCCAGCAGCACCTACTGGGTCGACCTGGAGGACCAACAGGTTCAGGTCTTCAACATCGCCAAGGACCACCAGTTCGGAGCAGGTAACACCACCTCCTGCATTGCGGTAGCGCCTTGAATCAGCCTCACAATCACCCAGCAGCTCTCAGATCTGGGCAGGGTTATAATTTGAGGAATTCAGCAGCTGGTTTAGGATGGGGAGGGAGGAGAGCAAGACTTCCCACCGTCTCTTCCAAATACGGTGTGTGACCCAGGGAGTAGGGGTCAGGTATGGGCTGTCATTGGCAGGGGGGGGGGGGGGGGGGAAGGGAAAGGTTCAGCATATAAGGGGATTGGGCTGGGGGGGGGCGGGTGGATGAGAGGGGTGCTTGAGGGGAGGGGGAGGTGATTGGAGCGGTGGGATTGAGGGTCTGTGGGGTCGATACTGTGTGGGAACCAGTGTCTCATCTCTCTTTCTCCCTTCTGCTCCCCCCCCCCCCAGCGGAGCTGTGCCCCCAGGACAGGAAGTTGCCCGTCGTCATCATCGTGGTGGTGGTGCTCCTGGTGATCCTGATCTTGGTGGTGATCGTGGCCTATCTCATTAGCAGGAAGAGGCACCCAGCCGGCTACCAGAGCATCTGACCGGGCAACACCAGGCCCCCTCCCCCCCCTCACACACACACCCACACAGACACCCTCTCACCCACACACACACACACACACACACATCCCCCACAACCACACCCTCTCTCCCTGCCCCCACACACACCATCCCTACATACACACACACACACCCTCAGCCCTGAGGCAATGGAGTGGGGGCAGGGACTTGGGGTCAGGGGTTAGGGCAGAGTACAGAATGTGGGGTTGGGGGTAGAGCAGGAGGAGATTGTGGGGTCAGGGGTTAGGGCAGGAAGGGAGCTGGGCAGATGTTTGTGCTAAGGGGTTTACTGGGGGATGAGGAGACAAAGGGAGAGGTTATTGGGGGAGGGGAAGGGTATTGGGGTTAGGGGAGTGGGTTTGAGGCTACTCTCCAATGATCGGGGGAGGGGGACTGGGTTGGGGGAGGGGGTGGTTGGGATCCATCGGAAAACCAAGGAATGAAATGAGTGGCAGCTCCATCTGGGAGCAGGGAACAGATCTCCACTTCTCTCTCGCTCTCCGACCCTGCCCCTCACCCCACTCTGCTCCCAAAACACGACCTGATGTGGAGGAGGGAATGGTGTCCGCTGCTGGTGTTTTTTTTGGGGGGGGGGGAAAAGAGAGAGAGCGAGAGAGAGTGTCTGTGTGTGCGCGCCTGTGTGTGCGCTGTCTGTCTTTGTGTGTCAGTGCGAGAGTGTGTGGGTGGTGTGTGGTTGGGGCAGGGGGTTGATGGGAGGTAGGAGAGAGTCTCCGAGTCAATCAGGAGACAGCTTGCAGCACGAGGTAACGTTTAAAAGGGAATCAGAAAATCAAAGGGAAAGATTTGCAAGGTAAGCAGGGAAAAAGCACAGGGGAGGGAATGGGGGCTGACATGGGAATGATGGGCAGAAAGCCTTCTGCTTGTGCCATCGAGCTCCTCAGCTTTAGCCCCATGAGTCACACTTGCCTTTGAACCTGGGTAATGCTGACAGGCACACACTCAATACAAAATAATAAAACTTTTAACTTTGTTGAATATGTAGTTGTAGTACAAATATATTGTGTTAAAGACCAGGCTTTCAGTTCCTTCTTTCTCTCTCGCTGTCTCTGTAATACTGCACGTGATTTCTTCACATGGGCCATCGGAGAAACTGGTTCTGAACCACAACCAGAAACACAGCGACAGCCATTTCCTGTTAACGCAACCAACGCAGTGTTCATTTCAGTATTCCGAGGTCTCTTAAAGGACTGAGCCACAGCCTCTCACTGTGTGGGGCAATCACAGACACAGACCCCCGTCCCGTCACCGTGTGGGGCAATCACAGACACAGACCCCCGTCCCGTCACCGTGTGGGGGAATCACAGACACAGACCCCCGTCCTGTCACCGTGTGGGGAATCACAGACACAGACCCCCGTCCCATCACCGTGTGGGGGAATCACAGACACAAACCCCCGTCCTGTCACCGTGTGGGGAATCACAGACACAAACCCCCGTCCCGTCACCGTGTGGGGGAATCACAGACACAGACCCCCGTCCTGTCACTGTGTGGGGGAATCACAGACACAGACCCCCGTCCTGTCACCGTGTGGGGCAATCACAGACACAGACCCCCGTCCCGTCACCGTGTGGGGCAATCACAGACACAGACCCCCGTCCCATCACCGTGTGGGGGAATCACAGACACAAACCCCCGTCCCGTCACCGTGTGGGGAATCACAGACACAAACCCCCGTCCCGTCACCGTGTGGGGGAATCACAGACACAGACCCCCGTCCTGTCACCGTGTGGGGGAATCACAGACACAGACCCCCGTCCCGTCACCCTGTGGGGGAATCACAGACACAGACCCCCGTCCCGTCACCGTGTGGGGGTGTCACAGACACAGACCCCCGTCCTGTCACCGTGTGGGGGAATCACAGACACAGACCCCCTGTCCCGTCACCGTGTGGGGCAATCACAGACACAAACCCCCGTCCCATCACCGTGTGGGGGAATCACAGACACAAACCCCCGTCCTGTCACCGTGTGGGGGAATCACAGACACAGATCCCCGTCCTGTCACCGTGTGGGGGAATCACAGACACAGACCCCCGTCCCGTCACTGTGTGGGGTTATCACAGACACAGACCCCCGTCCTGTCACTGTGTGGGGGAATCACAGACACAGACCCCCGTCCTGTCACCGTGTGGGGGAATCACAGACACAGACCCCCGTCCTGTCACCATGTGGGGCAATCACAGACACAAACCCCCGTCCCATCACCGTGTGGGGGAATCACAGACACAAACCCCCGTCCTGTCACCGTGTGGGGCAATCACAGACACAAACCCCCGTCCCATCACCGTGTGGGGGAATCACAGACACAAACCCCCGTCCTGTCACCGTGTGGGGGAATCACAGACACAGATCCCCGTCCTGTCACCGTGTGGGGGAATCACAGACACAGACCCCCTGTCCCGTCACCGTGTGGGGCAATCACAGACACAAACCCCCGTCCCATCACCGTGTGGGGGAATCACAGACACAAACCCCCGTCCTGTCACCGTGTGGGGGAATCACAGACACAGATCCCCGTCCTGTCACCGTGTGGGGGAATCACAGACACAGACCCCCGTCCCGTCACTGTGTGGGGTTATCACAGACACAGACCCCCGTCCTGTCACCGTGTGGGGGGAATCACAGACACAGACCCCCGTCCTGTCACCGTGTGGGGGAATCACAGTCACAGACCCCCGTCCTGTCACCGTGTGGGGGAATCACAGTCACAGACCCCCGTCCTGTCACCGTGTGGGGGGAATCACAGTCACAGACCCCCGTCCCGTCACCATGTTGGGGTATCACAGACACAGACCCCCATCCCGTCACCGTGTGGGGGAATCACAGACACAGACCCCCCTCCCGTCACCGTGTGGGGGAATCACAGACACAGACCCCCGTCCTGTCACCGTGTGGGGGAATCACAGACACAGACCCCCGTCCCATCACCGTGTGGGGGAATCACAGACACAGACCCCCGTCCCGTCACCGTGTGGGGGAATGACAGACACAGATCCCCGTCCTGTCACCGTGTGGGGGAATCACAGACACAGACCCCCGTCCCATCACCGTGTGGGGGAATCACAGACACAGACCCCCGTCCCGTCACCGTGTGGGGGAATCACAGACACAGACCCCCGTCCTGTCACCGTGTGGGGGAATCACGGACACAGACCCCCGTCCCCTCACCGTGTGGGGGAATCACAGACACAGACCCCCGTCCTGTCACCGTGTGGGGGAATCACAGACACAGACCCCCGTCCTGTCACCGTGTGGGGGAATCACAGACACAGACCCCTGTCCTGTCACCGTGTGGGGGAATCACAGACACAGACCCCCGTCCTGTCACCGTGTGGGGGAATCACAGACACAGATCCCCGTCCCATCACCGTTTGGGGGAATCACAGACACAGACCCCCGTCCCGTCACCGTGTGGGGGAATCACAGACACAGACCCCCGTCCTGTCACCGTGTGGGGGAATCACAGACACAGACCCCCGTCCTGTCACCGTGTGGGGGAATCACAGACACAGACCCCTGTCCTGTCACCGTGTGGGGGAATCACAGACACAGACCCCCGTCCTGTCACCGTGTGGGGGAATCACAGACACAGATCCCCGTCCCATCACCGTGTGGGGGAATCACAGACACAGACCCCCGTCCCGTCACCGTGTGGGGGAATCACAGACACAGACCCCCGTCCCGTCACCGTGTGGGGGAATCACAGACACAGACCCCCGTCCTGTCACCGTGTGGGGGAATCACAGACACAGACCCCTGTCCTGTCACCGTGTGGGGGAATCACAGACACAGACCCCCGTCCTGTCACCGTGGGAATGTTTAACAGCTGGGTTGAGAGAGTTCCTGAGACAGCAGACTGGACCATGTGAATGTGGAAGCAGTGGTACATTTAAGCCAAATGTCATCTTAGTAGCATCTTCGATTCAGGGAAGAGATCGTACAAAGATTGTCATCTCGTTCAGCTGCTGTATGACCACAATAACGGGAGATTGTGAGAAGGAAAAGATCAGATTAAATCACATTTCTGCACCTCCTTCCTCCACTCCCGCACTTAGTGACATCAAAGGTAGAACACCACCTGCCTCCCAGTCGAGGCCCAGCTGTGAGAGACTGGCCGTGTTGGATATAGCAAGCTCAAACAACCAGGACGCATCACAACAGATCAATCCAGCCTCCAGTGACGAACGGAGGGATAAATTGTCGTGCTCATCGTGGACAACACACTGGTTATCTTCAAAATACTGAGCACTGGATCTGCTATACGCACCTGGGAGGGAGGATAGACTTTGTACCTGCATCTGCTCCCTCAGCACTGACCCTCCGACAGTGCGGCGCTCCCTCAGCACTGACCCTCCGACAGTGCAGCACTCCCTCAGCACTGACCCTCCGACAGTGCCCACTCCCTCAGCACTGACCCTCCGACAGTGCGGCACTCCCTCAGCACTGACCCTCCGACAGTGCAGCACTCCCTCAGCACTGACCCTCCGACAGTGCCCACTCCCTCAGCACTGACCCTCCGACAGTGCGGCGCTCCCTCAGCACTGACCCTCCGACAGTGCGGCGCTCCCTCAGCACTGACCCTCCGACAGTGCGGCGCTCCCTCAGCACTGACCCTCCGACAGTGCGGCGCTCCCTCAGCACTGACCCTCCGACAGTGCGGCACTCCCTCAGCACTGACCCTCCGACAGTGCGACACTCCCTCAGCACTGACCCTCCGACAGTGCGACACTCCCTCAGCACTGACCCTCCGACAGTGTGGCACTCCCTCAGCACTGACACTCCGTCATCACCCACTCCCTCAGCACTGACCCTCCAACAGTGCCCACTCCCTCAGCACTGACCCTCCCAGCGCCCACTCCCTCAGCACTGACCCTCTGACAGTGCCCACTGCCCCAGCACTGACCCTCCGAAAGCGCCCACTCCGTCAGCACTGACTCTCTGAAAGCGCCCACTCCGTCAGCACTGACCTTCTGACAGTGCGGCACTCCCTCAGTACTGATCCTCCGACAGTGCGGTACTCCCTCAGCACTGACCCTCTGACAGTGCGGCACTCCCTCAGCACTGACCCTCCGACAATGTGGCACTCCCTCAGCACTGACCCTCCGACAATGTGGCACTCCCTCAGCACTGACCCTCCGACAATGTGGCACTCCCTCAGCACTGATCCTCCGACAGTGCCCACTCCCTCAGCGCTGACCTTCCGACAGTGCGACACTCCCTCAGCACTGACCCTCCGACAGTGCAGCACTTCCTCAGCACTGACCCTCCGACAGTGCGGCACTCCCTCAGCACTGACCCTCCGACAGTGCCCACTCCCTCAGCGCTGACCCTCCGACAGTGCGGCACTCCATTAGCACTGACCCTCCGACAGCGACCACTCCCTCAGCACTGACCCTCCGACAGTGACCACTCCCTCAGCACTGACCCTCCGACAGTGCGGCAGTCGCTCAGCACTGACCCTCCGACAGTGCCCACTCCCTCAGCACTGACCCTCTGACAATGTGGCACTCCCTCAGCGCTGACCCTCCGACAGTGCGGCACTCCCTCAGCGCTGACCCTCCGACAGTGCGGCACTCCCCCAGCACTGACCCTCTGACAGTGCGGCACTCCCTCAGCACTGACGCTCCGACAGTACCCACTCCCTCAGCACTGACCCTCCGACAATGTGGCACTCCCTCAGCACTGATCCTCCGACAGCGCCCACTCCCTCAGCACTGACCCTCTGACAGTGCCCACTCCCTCAGCACTGACCCTCCGACAGTGCCCACTCCCTCAGCACTGACCCTCTGACAGTGCCCACTCCCTCAGCACTGACCCTCCGACAGTGCGACACTCCCTCAGCACTGACCCTCCGACAGCGCCCACTCCCTCAGCACTGACCCTCCGACAGTGCCCACTCCCTCAGCACTGACCCTCCGACAGCGCCCACTCCCTCAGCACTGACCCTCCGACAGTGCTCACTCCCTCAGCACTGACCCTCCGACAGCGCCCACTCCCTCAGCACTGACCCTCCGACAGTGCCCACTCCCTCAGCACTGACCCTCTGACAGTGCCCACTCCCTCAGCACTGACCCTCCGACAGTGCGACACTCCCTCAGCACTGACCCTCCGACAGCGCCCACTCCCTCAGCACTGACCCTCCGACAGTGCCCACTCCCTCAGCACTGACCCTCCGACAGCGCCCACTCCCTCAGCACTGACCCTCCGACAGTGCTCACTCCCTCAGCACTGACCCTCCGACAGCGCCCACTCCCTCAGCACTGACCCTCCGACAGTGCCCACTCCCTCAGCACTGACCCTCCGACAGCGCCCACTCCCTCAGCACTGACCCTCCGACAGCGCCCACTCCCTCAGCACTGACCCTCCGACAGTGCCCACTCCCTCAGCACTGACCCTCTGACAATGTGGCACTCCCTCAGCGCTGACCCTCCGACAGTGCGGCACTCCCTCAGCGCTGACCCTCCGACAGTGCGGCACTCCCCCAGCACTGACCCTCTGACAGTGCGGCACTCCCTCAGCACTGACGCTCCGACAGTACCCACTCCCTCAGCACTGACCCTCCGACAATGTGGCACTCCCTCAGCACTGATCCTCCGACAGCGCCCACTCCCTCAGCACTGACCCTCTGACAGTGCCCACTCCCTCAGCACTGACCCTCCGACAGTGCCCACTCCCTCAGCACTGACCCTCTGACAGTGCCCACTCCCTCAGCACTGACCCTCCGACAGTGCGACACTCCCTCAGCACTGACCCTCCGACAGCGCCCACTCCCTCAGCACTGACCCTCCGACAGTGCTCACTCCCTCAGCACTGACCCTCCGACAGCGCCCACTCCCTCAGCACTGACCCTCCGACAGCGCCCACTCCCTCAGCACTGACCCTCCGACAGTGCCCACTCCCTCAGCACTGACCCTCCGACAGTGCGGCGCTCCCTCAGCACTGACCCTCTGACAGTGCCCACTCCCTCAGCACTGACCCTCCGACAGTGCCCACTCCCTCAGCACTGACCCTCTGACAGTGCCCACTCCCTCAGCACTGACCCTCCGACAGTGCGACACTCCCTCAGCACTGACCCTCCGACAGCGCCCACTCCCTCAGCACTGACCCTCCGACAGCGCCCACTCCCTCAGCACTGACCCTCTGACAGTGCCCACTCCCTCAGCACTGACCCTCCGACAGTGCGACACTCCCTCAGCACTGACCCTCTGACAGTGCCCACTCCCTCAGCACTGACCCTCCGACAGTGCCCACTCCCTCAGCACTGACCCTCCGACAGTGCGACACTCCCTCAGCACTGACCCTCCGACAGCGCCCACTCCCTCAGCACTGACCCTCCGACAGCGCCCACTCCCTCAGCACTGACCCTCTGACAGTGCCCACTCCCTCAGCACTGACCCTCCGACAGTGCGACACTCCCTCAGCACTGACCCTCTGACAGTGCCCACTCCCTCAGCACTGACCCTCCGACAGTGCCCACTCCCTCAGCACTGACCCTCTGACAGTGCCCACTCCCTCAGCACTGACCCTCCGACAGTGCGACACTCCCTCAGCACTGACCCTCCGACAGCGCCCACTCCCTCAGCACTGACCCTCCGACAGTGCCCACTCCCTCAGCACTGACCCTCCGACAGCGCCCACTCCCTCAGCACTGACCCTCCGACAGTGCTCACTCCCTCAGCACTGACCCTCCGACAGCGCCCACTCCCTCAGCACTGACCCTCCGACAGTGCCCACTCCCTCAGCACTGACCCTCTGACAGTGCCCACTCCCTCAGCACTGACCCTCCGACAGTGCGACACTCCCTCAGCACTGACCCTCCGACAGCGCCCACTCCCTCAGCACTGACCCTCCGACAGCGCCCACTCCCTCAGCACTGACCCTCCGACAGTGCTCACTCCCTCAGCACTGACCCTCCGACAGTGCCCACTCCCTCAGCACTGACCCTCCGACAGCGCCCACTCCCTCAGCACTGACCCTCCGACAGCGCTCACTCCCTCAGCACTGACCCTCCGACAGCGCCCACTCCCTCAGCACTGACCCTCCGACAGCACCCACTCCCTCAGCACTGACCCTCCGACAGCACCCACTCCCTCAGCACTGACCCTTGCTCCTGAGTGGAGGAATGATGCAGGTTATTCAGAAAGTTTTGGAATGGTGGAACAGGAATGGGAAAGGGCAGGAAAGACAGACAGAGGGTGATCTCTCAGCCAGATTTAGAAGGATGTTATGAACCTCCTGTAACACCCAAAAAAGCTGCTGAGATTTTTATCAGAGCAAAATGTCAACCAGTTTCACAGGAATACAACATTAGCTTGAACTGATAAACAAAAATCCCATAGACACTGCAAACTGCGATTAACACTCAGTGTAATGGAAAAACTCACTAGCTGAGGCAGCATCGGGCAGATTAATGTTTCAAACACAAAACCAATTCACTTTCGAAATAAGTAGATGTGAAAACTGACATTAAGCCAAATCACATTAGGGTCAAGGGTCAAATATGCTAGATCTAACAAGGCAGCATGTGAGGGGGTGATAGAGACAGGGAGGGGGTGTAGGGGCTGGAGGGGGTTACAGAGATAGGGAGGGGCTGGAGGGGGTGATAGAGACAGGGAGGGGGTGTAGGGGCTGAAGGGGGTTACAGAGATAGAGAGGGGGTGTAGGGGCTGGAGGAGGTTACAGAGATAGGGAGGGGGTGTAGGGGCTGGAGGGGGTTACAGAGATAGGGAGGGGTGTAGGGGCTGAAGGGGGTTACAGAGATAGGGAGGGGGTGTAGGTGCTGGAGGGGGTGACAGAGATAGGGAGGGGGTGTCGGGGCTGGAGGGGGTTACAGAGATAGGGAGGGGTGTAGGGGCTGAAGGGGGTTACAGAGATAGGGAGGGGGTGTAGGTGCTGGAGGGGGTGACAGAGATAGGGAGGGGGTGTAGGGGCTGGAGGGGGTTACAGAGATAGGGAGGGGTGTAGGGGCTGGAGGAGGTTACAGAGATAGGGAGGGGGTGTAGGGGCTGGAGGGGGTTACAGAGATAGGGAGGGGGGTGTAGGGGCTGGAGGGGGTTACAGAGATAGGGAGGGGGGTGTAGGGGCTGGAGGGGGTTACAGAGATAGGGAGGGGGGTGTAGGGGCTGGAGGGGGTTACAGAGATAGGGAGGGGGTGTAGGGGCTGGAGGGGGTTACAGAGATAGGGAGGGGGTGTAGGGGCTGGAGGGGGTTACAGAGATAGGGAGGGGGTGTAGGGGCTGGAGGGGGTTACAGAGATAGGGAGGGGTGTAGGGGCTGGAGGGGGTTACAGAGATAGGGAGGGGGTGGAGGGGGTTACAGAGATAGGGAGGGGGTGTAGGGGCTGGAGGGGGAGGTGATTGGTGTGAATGTGGTGCACAGAAAGATTCCAATCATGTTCAGGGGATCCTGGAGTGGGCGTGGCCAAGCCCCGGAACCATTCCGCCGGGGGGCGGGGCCGGGGGCCGTTGCGCCGCACGGACTCTTCCGGCGGCGGACCGGAAGCAGCCGATTCTCGGGCCGATCGAATGGCGGCCGCCGCGATGCTGAGATCGCTGGCGCTCAAATTCTTCCTGACGGAGAAATGCTACGAGGAATTCTTCCTGGAGTTTAACTTGTTGGATGGTGAGGAGTCGCGGAAAGGAATCGTCCCTCTGTCCGTCCCGGCATTTCTGGGCCGCGGGCTTTCATCCGTGGCTCGCCCCGATTGGCCCGTTCGAATCCGCAGTGGCCAATCCAAACGGGGCGGGCGGCCACCGGCTTCGCCATTGGCTCCCGCTGCCGTCCGTTAGGACGGAGCCCCGCCCTCTTAAAGACATTACGTCCCTCCAGTAATTTACGGTCCTTGGACCTTTAATGTTCCAGTCATTGGTTTCACCTGAACCTCCACCTGGTGGAAGATTCTAGAAGGGCTGCAGAATAAATAACTTCAGAGTTCACGGGTCAGCCATTTACAGCAGAGATGAGGAGGAATTTTTTTGGAGAGTTGTAGAATTCCTACAATGTGGGATCAGGCCATTCAGCCCTTCGGGAGTGCACTGACCCTCCAAATAGCATCCCACCTGGACCCATCTCACTCCCTGTAGCCCTGCATTTCCCATGATTAAGCCACCTAGCCTGCATATGCCTGGACACTACGGGAAATTTCCCACGGCCAATCCACTCTCACCTGCACATCTTTGGACTGTGGGAGGAAACCCACGCAGACGCGGGGAGAATGTGCAAACTCCACACAGACAGTCACCCGAGGCTGGAATCGAACCCGGGTCCCTGGCGCTGTGAGGCAGCAGTGCTGACCACTGAGCCCTCTCGGAGAGAATGACTCTTGACGGTTGTGGAAGCTAGTATGGTGGTGGCTGAGACAGACAGATTTTCAGCAAAAGTATCACACAGATTTTGGGCATTGGGGCAGGAAAGTGGAGCAAGCATGACGGGCTGAATGGCCCGTTCTCCACCTCCATCTTATGTTCTGGAGCTGTTGTTTGCCCTCTTGCCTCCTCTGTACAAATCTCTCTGCTCAGCCCCCAGTCTGCGAACAGAATAAAAGGCAAGCCCTCCCCACCCCACTGACACTGCCCTCGTCAGACTCTCCTGGGATGGGGACAGTGCCAGGTTAGGCCCCTATACCCCCTCCCTATCTTTGGAACCTCCTACACCCCCTCCCTATCTCTGTAACCCCCTCCAGCCCCTACACCCCCTTCCTATCTCTGTAATCTCCTCCAGCCCCTACACCCCCTCCCTATCTCTGTAACCCCCTCTAGCCCCTGCAGGGGCATGGGAACCCAGACTGTAGCTTTAGGGTGCAGGGCCTGGAGTGTAGGGAGGTTAGGAACATGGCATCAATTTCAAAGGAGGGTGCCTGTAAACAGGAAAGTGGCTTGAAGTGTGTATACTTCAATGCAAGAAGTATACGAAATAAGGTAGGTGAACGTGCAGCATGGGTTGGTACCTGGGACTTCGATGTTGTGGCTATTACGGAGACATGGCTAGAACAGGGACAGGATTGGCTGTTGCAGGTTCCAGGATTTAAATGTTTTAGTAGGGTCAGAGGTGGGGGTAAAAGAGGGGGAGGTGTGGCATTGCTTGTCAAAGATAGTATTACAGTGGTGGAAAGGACGATGGATGAGGACTTGCCATCTGAGGTAGTTTGGGCTGAGGTTAGGAATAGGAAAGGTGAGGTCACCCTGTTAGGAGTCTTTTACAGGCCTCTTAATAGTCCTAGAATCATTGAAGAAAGGATAGGGAAGGTGATTCAGGAGATGAGTGACAGTAATAGGGTGGTTGTTATGGGGGACTTTAACTTTCCTGATATTGATTGGGGAAGCTATAGCTCAAGTTCGTTAGATGGGTCGGTGTTTGTCCAATGTGTGCAGGAGGGTTTCCTGACACAATATGTAGATAGGCCAACAAGAGGTGAGGCCATACTGGATTTGGTTCTGGGTAATGAACCAGGCCAGGTGTTAGAATTAGAGGTAGATGAGCACTTTGGGGACAGTGACCACAATACGGTGACTTTTACTCTAGTGATGGAGAGGGATAAGTGTGCACTGCAGGGCAAGAGTTATAGCTGGGGTCAGGGAAATTATGATGCGGTGAGGCATGACTTAGGATATGTGGCTTGGAAAAGTAGACTCCAAGGCAAGAGTGTAAATGATATGTGGAGCTTGTTCAAGGAGCAACTATTGAGTGTCCTTGATAATTATGTACCTGTCAGGCAGGGAGGAAAGGGTCGTGCGAGGGAGCCGTGGTTTAATAAGGAATTGGAATCCCTTGTTAAATGGAAGAGGGCGGCCTATCTCAAGATGAGACGTGAAGGTTCAATTGGGGCGATTGAGAGTTATAGGGTAGCCAGGAAGGACCTGAAGAGAGAGCTAAGAGCAGCAAGGAGGGGACATGAAAGGTCCTTAGTCGGTAGGATTAGGGAAAACCCTAAGGCTTTCTATAGGTATGTTAGGAATAAAAGAATGACTAGGGTAGGAATTGGTCCAGTCAAGGATAGTAGTGGGAAGTTGCGTGTGGAGGCGGAAGAGATTGGGGAGACACTGAATGAATACTTTTCTTCAGTATTTACTCAGGAACAGGGCATTGTCGTCTATGTGAATACTGAGTCACAAATAAGTAGAATGGATGGCTTTGAGGTATGTAGAGAAGAGGTGTTGGAAATCCTGGAAAAGGTGAAAATAGATAAGTCCCCTGGGCCTGATGGCATTTATCCTAGGATTCTCTGGGAAGCAAGGGAGGAGATTGCAGAGCCATTGGCCTTGATTTTTATGTCCTCTTTGTCTACAGGAGTAGTGCCAGAAGACTGGAGGATAGCAAATGTGGTTCCCTTGTTCAAAAAGGGGAGTAGGGATAACCCTAGTAACTATAGGCCGGTGAGTCTCACTTCTGTTGTGGGCAAAGTCTTAGAGAGAATTGTAAGGGATAGGATTTATGAACATCTGGATAGGAATAATGTGATCAAGGATAGTCAGCATGGTTTTGTGAAGGGCAGGTCGTGCCTCACAAACCTTATTGAATTCTTTGAAAAGGTGACGAAGGAGGTTGATGAGGGGAAAGCGGTAGATGTGGTATATATGGATTTTAGTAAGGCGTTTGATAAGGTTCCCCATGGTAGGCTACTGCAGAAAATACGGAGATATGGCATTGAGGGTGAGTTGGAGGTTTGGATTAGGAATTGGCTGGATGGAAGAAGACAGAGGGTAGTAGTTGATGGCAAAGTTTCTTCATGGAGTGCCGTCACTAGCGGTGTTCCGCAAGGATCTGTTTTGGGACCATTGCAGTTTGTCATTTTTATAAATGACCTGGAAGAGGGGTTAGAAGGTTGGGTGAGCAAGTTTGCGGATGATACGAAAGTCGGAGGAGTTGTTGACCGTGAGGAAAGATGTGGCAGGTTACAGCAGGATATAGAGAAGCTGCAGAGCTGGGCAGAAAGGTGGCAAATGGAATTCAATGTAGCTAAGTGTGAGGTGATTCACTTTGGGAAGAATAACAAAAAGATGGGGTACTGGGCTAATGGTCGGATACTTGGTAATGTGGATGAGCAGAGGGATCTTGGTGTCCATGTACACAGATCTCTGAAAGTTGCCACCCAGGTAAATAGTGCGGTGAGGAAGGCATATGGCGTACTGGCTTTTATTGGTAGAAGAATTGAGTTCCGGAGCCCTGAGGTCATGTTGCAGTTGTATAAGACTCTGGTGCGGCCGCATCTGGAGTATTGTGTGCAGTTTTGGTCGCCATACTATAGGAAGGATGTGGAGGCACTGGAACGGGTGCAGAGGAGGTTTACCAGGATGTTGCCTGGTATGGAAGGAAGATCGTATGAGGAAAGACTGAGACACTTGGGTCTGTTTTCATTAGAGAAAAGAAGGTTTAGGGGTGACTTGATTGAGGTGTACAAGATGATTAGGGGGTTAGATAGGGTTGACAGTGTGAACCTTTTCCCGCGTATGGAGTCGGGTATTACAAGGGGGCATAGCTTTAAATTAAGGGGGGGGTAGATATAGGACTGAAGTTAGGGGTAGGTTCTTCACTCAGCGAGTCGTAAGTTCATGGAATGCCCTGCCAGTAGCAGTGGTGGACTCTCCCTCTTTATGGGCATTTAAGCGGGCATTGGATAGGCATATGGAGGATAGTGGGCTAGTGTAGGTTAGGTGGGCTTGGATCGGCGCAACATCGAGGGCCAAAGGGCCTGAACTGCACTGTATTCTTCTATGTCCTAACACTGCTTCTGTTTTTGCTTTTGTCTCCAGTTCCCTGCCTGAAACTTCTGCTCAGCAAAGTCCTGGGACTGTCCATCATCGCAGGATCAGTGATGGGTACGTGAGTCCGGAACCAATCAGGTCCCATCAATTTATTCATTCTCGCTGCGGGGGGGGTTCACTCTCCGTTTCCTGGCCCCTGTTGCCCTGAGGCTGGTTTCCTGAGCCAGTCCAGGGAAAGTGAACAGCAAAGGGTGGGGCATTTCAACACAAGGGGGCATCGGAATGAGGAGAGGGCTGTTTTCCCTGGAGCGTCGGAGCTGAGGGGGTGCCCTTATAAAATCATGAGGGGCGTGGATAGGATAAATAGACAAAGTCTTTTCCCTGGGGTTGGGGAGTCCAGAACTAGAGGGCATAGGTTTAGGGTGAGAGGGGAAAGATATGAAAGAGACCTAAGGGGCAACGTTTTCACACAGAGGGTGGTACGTGTATGGAATGAGCTGCCAGAGGAAGTGGGGGAGGCTGGTACAATTGCAACATTTAAAAGGCATTTGTTTGGGTATATGAATAGGAAGGGTTTGGAGGGATATGGGCCGGGTGCTGGCAGGTGGGACTGGTTTAGTTTGAGATAATGGTTGGCCAGGACTGGTTGGGCCGAAGGGTCTGTTTCTGTGCTCTATGATGCTATCTGGATTTTCCAGTTGCAGAGTCTTGCCTGGCCCTGGAGCTCTGGAATTCCCCTTTTCCTAAACCTGTCCTCCGTTAAACTGAACTCTCTCCCGCGTGCAAGGTTACTGCTCGAGTCTCACTCTTCTGCGTCTGACGATGTGGCATTTCAGGAGGTTTTACTAAATCTCAGGTGCTATATAAATGCAGCTTGTGTTGGAAGTTGCTCGGCCCCGTTTTCCCGTTGGGGAATGTTGCTGGTTGGGAGGGAGGATCCGAGTGGGAAGCTGATGTCGGAGTGAGGGTGGGGATGGTCAGTCCACAGGGTCCCCACTGGCTGTAGATTGAGAGTGAGCTTGCTGTCTTCTTTTTCCAGTCAAACTCCCTCAGATATTAAAGATTGTGAGGGCGCAGAGCACGGAGGGCCTCAACTTTAACTCTATCCTCCTGGAAATGCTAGCCATCACCGGCACCATGGTTTACGGGATGAGGAACTATTTCCCCTTCAGGTACGTCCAATTTCCAACTCCCAAACCGGTCATTTGGCACCTCAGCCAAGAGTGGGTCCCACAATCCCAACCCCCTCTCTCCCCAATCCCCAGGGGAGAGCGAGTCCTGCAATCCCAACCCCCTCTCTCCCCATTCCCCAGGGGAGAGCGACTCCCACAATCCCAACCCCCTCTCTCCCCAATTCCCAGGGGAGAGCGACTCCCACAATCCCAACCCCCTCTCTCCCCAATTCCCAGGGGAGAGCGAGTCCTGCAATCCCAACCCCCTCTCTCCCCATTCCCCAGGGGAGAGCGACTCCCACAATCCCAACCCCCTCTCTCCCCAATTCCCAGGGGAGAGCGAGTCCTGCAATCCCAACCCCCTCTCTCCCCATTCCCCAGGGGAGAGCGAGTCCTGCAATCCCAACCCCCTCTCTCCCCATTCCCCAGGGGAGAGCGAGTCCTGCAATCCCAACCCCCTCTCTCCCCAATTCCAAGGGGAGAGCGAGTCCTACAATCCCAAACCCCTCTCTCCCCAATCCCCAGGGGAGAGCGAGTCCCACAATCCCAACCCCCTCTCTCCCCATTCCCCAAGGGAGAGCGAGTCCGGAATTCCCAACCCGGTCTCTCTCCCCATTCCCCAGGGGAGAACGAGTCCCGCATTCCCAACCCCCACTCTCACCATTCCCCAGGGGTGAGCAAGTCCCACAATCCCAAACCCCTCTCTCCCAATTCCCCGAGGGAACGAGTCCCACAATCCCAACCCCCTCTCTCCCAATTCCCTGAGGGAAGGAGTCCCACAATCCCAACCCCCTCTCTCCCCATTCCTCAGGGGAGAGTGAGTCCCACAATCCCAACCCCCTCTCTTCCCATTCCACAGGGGAGAGCGAGTCCCACAATCCCAACCCCCTCTCTCCCCAATCCCCAGGGGAGAGCGAGTCCCACAATCCCAACCCCCTCTCTCCCAATTCCCCGAGGGAACGAGTCCCACAATCCCAACCCCCTCTCTCTCAATTCCCTGAGGGAATGCGTCCCACAATCCCAACCCCCTCTCTCCCCATTCCCCAGGGGAGAGCGAGTCCCACATTCCCAACCCCCTCTCTCCCCATTCCCCAGGGGATCGCGAGTCCCACAATCCCAACCCCCTCTCTCCCAATTCCCTAGGGGAGAGCGAGTCCCACAATCCCAACCCCCTCTCACCCCTTCTCTAGGGGAGATCGTGTCCCGCATTCCCAACCACCTCTCTCCCCATTCCCCAGGGGAGAGCGAGTCCCACATTCCCAACCCCCTCTCTCCCCATTCCCTAGGGGAGAGCAAGACACACAATCACAACCCCCTCTCTCCCCATTCCCCAGGGGAGAGCGAGTCCCACAATCGCAACCCCCTCTCTCCCAATTTCCCGAGGGAACGAGTCCCACAATCCCAACCCCCTCTCTCCCCAATCCCCAGGGGAGAGCGAGTCCCACATTCCCAACCCCCTTTCTCCCAATTCCCCAGGGGAGAGCGAGTCCCACAATCCCAACCCCCCCTCTCTCCATTCCCAGGGGTGAGCGAGTCCCACAATCCCAACCCCCTCTCTCCCCATTCCCCAGGGGAGAGCGAGTCCCACAATCCCAATCCCCTCTCTCCCCATTCCCCAGGGGAGAGCGAGTCCCACATTCCCAACCCACTTTCTCCCAATTCCCCAGGGGAGAGCGAGTCCCGCATTCCCAATCCCCTCTCTCCCCATTCCCCAGGGGAAAGCGAGTCCCACAATCCCAACCCCCCCTCTCCCCATTCCCAGGGGTGGGCGAGTCCCACAATCCCAACCCCCTCTCTCCCAATTCCACAGGGGAGAGCGAGTCCCGCATTCCCAACCCCCTCTCTCCCCAATCCCCAGGGGAGAGCGAGTCCCACAATCCCAACCCCCTCTCTCCCCATTCCCCAGCGGAGCACGAGTCCCACAATCCCAATCCCCTCTCTCCCCATTCCCCAGGGGAGAGCGAGTCCCGCATTCCCAATCCCCTCTCTCCCCATTCCCCAGGGGAGAGCGAGTCCCACATTCCCAACCCCCTCTCTCCCCATTCCCCAGGGGAGAGCGAGTCCCACATCCCAACCCCCTCTCTCCCCATTCAACAGGGGAGAGCGAGTCCCACAATCCCAACCCCCTCTCTCCCCATTCCCCAGGGGTGAGCGAGTCCCACAATCCCAACCCCCTCTCTCACCATTCCCCAGGGGTGAGCGAGTCCCACAATCCCAACCCCCTCTCTCCCCATTCCCTAGGGGAGAGCGAGTCCCACAATCCCAACCCCCTCTCTCCCAATTCCCCGAGGGAACGAGTCCCACAATCCCAACCCCCTCTCTCCCAATTCCCCGAGGGAACGAGTCCCACAATCCCAACCCCCTCTCTCCCCATTCCCCAGGGGAGAGCGAGTCCCACAATCCCAACCCCCTCTCTCCCCATTCCTCAGGGGAGAGCGAGTCCCGCATTCCCAACCCCCTCTCTCCCCAATCCTCAGGGGAGAGCGAGTCCCGCATTCCCAACCCCCTCTCTCCCCAATCCCCAGGGGAGAGCGAGTCCCGCATTCCCAACCCCCTCTCTCCCCAATCCCCAGGGGAGAGCGAGTCCCACAATCCCAACCCCCTCTCTCCCCAATCCCCAGGGGAGAGCGAGTCCCACATTCGCAACCCCCTCTCTCCCCATTCCCTAGGGGAGAGCGAGTCCCACATCCCAACCCCCTCTCTCCCCATTCAACAGGGGAGAGCGAGTCCCGCATTCCCAACCCCCTCTCTCCCCATTCCCCAGGGGAGAGCAAGTCCCACAATCCCAACCCCCTCTCTCCCAATTCCCCGAGGGAACGAGTCCCACAATCCCAACCCCCTCTCTCCCCAATCCCCAGGGGAGAGCGAGTCCCACAATCCCAACCCCCTCTCTCCCCATTCCCCAGGGGAGAGCGAGTCCCACAATCCCAACCCCCTCTCTCCCCATTCCCCAGGGGAGAGCGAGTCCTGCAATCCCAACCCCCTCTCTCCCCATTCCCCAGGGGTGAGCGAGTCCCACATTCCCAACCCCCTCTCTCCCCAATCCCCAGGGGAGAGCGAGTCCCACAATCCCAACCCCCTCTCTCCCCATTCCCCAGGGGAGAGCGAGTCCCACAATCCCAACCCCCTCTCTCCCCAATCCCCAGGGGAGAGCAAGTCCCACAATCCGCACCTCCTCCCCATTCCCCAGGGGTGAGCGAGTCCCACATTCCCAACCCCCTCTCTCCCCAATCCCCAGGGGAGAGCGAGTCCCGCATTCCCAACCCCCTCTCTCCCCAATCCCCAGGGGAGAGCGAGTCCCGCATTCCCAACCCCCTCTCTCCCCAATCCCCAGGGGAGAGCGAGTCCCGCATTCCCAACCCCCTCTCTCCCCAATCCCCAGGGGAGAGCGAGTCCCACAATCCCAACCCCCTCTCTCCCCAATCCCCAGGGGAGAGCGAGTCCCACATTCGCAATCCCCTCTCTCCCCATTCCCTAGGGGAGAGCGAGTCCCACATCCCAACCCCCTCTCTCCCCATTCAACAGGGGAGAGCGAGTCCCGCATTCCCAACCCCCTCTCTCCCCATTCCCCAGGGGAGAGCAAGTCCCACAATCCCAACCCCCTCTCTCCCAATTCCCCGAGGGAACGAGTCCCACAATCCCAACCCCCTCTCTCCCCAATCCCCAGGGGAGAGCGAGTCCCACAATCCCAACCCCCTCTCTCCCCATTCCCCAGGGGAGAGCGAGTCCCACAATCCCAACCCCCTCTCTCCCCATTCCCCAGGGGAGAGCGAGTCCTGCAATCCCAACCCCCTCTCTCCCCATTCCCCAGGGGTGAGCGAGTCCCACATTCCCAACCCCCTCTCTCCCCAATCCCCAGGGGAGAGCGAGTCCCACAATCCCAACCCCCTCTCTCCCCATTCCCCAGGGGTGAGCGAGTCCCGCATTCCCAATCCCCTCTCTCCCCAATCCCCAGGGGAGAGCGAGTCCCACAATCCCAACCCCCTCTCTCCCCATTCCCCAGGGGAGAGCGAGTCCCACAATCCCAACCCCCTCTCTCCCCATTCAACAGGGGAGAGCGAGTCCCGCATTCCCAACCCCCTCTCTCCCCATTCCCCAGGGGAGAGCAAGTCCCACAATCCCAACCCCCTCTCTCCCCAATCCCCAGGGGAGAGCGAGTCCCACAATCCGCACCTCCTCCCCATTCCCCAGGGGTGAGCGAGTCCCACAATCCGCACCTCCTCCCCACCCCTTTCACCCCACTCCCTGTGGGAGTGGGTCCCACACTACTCCCACACCCCCCACCACACCCCCACTCCTACCGAGAGCGAAACCCACGTTCCCAACGGGATTTATCCGTGACTGTCTGACATTGACAGTTCCGAGTTCTGGCCACTTGGAAGCAGACCGGAGAGAGTGAGTCGGAGTGTTTCAGGCTGGTGTTGGTGACTGACGGGACACTGACCAGGCACGGGGTTAGCGATGTGCAGTCACCTCGTACCCAGTGTACTCTGAGACACTGCACTGTGAGATAGACTGGATGTTGGTGGCCCTTAAGGACTGGCCCTGATTCTGTGAAATATTAACGTCAGTGAGTGGCAGAGGATGGGAGACACTAAGACAGTGGTGTTCTCTGATGGGGTGGGGTGGGGGGGGAAGGGGGGGTTGTGTTTAGGTGGTGTGCCTGCTTCTGTCAGTCCTTGCTAACCCACACGGTGATGCCAGGGGGTGGTTACACTGACTAGGTCTCCTCCCTCTCTGTCTCTCTCTCTCTGCAGCTCCTGGGGTGAGGCGTTGTTCCTGATGCTGCAGACCCTAACCATTGGCTTTCTGATCCTGCATTACAGTGGCCAGACACAAACAGGTACGTTCCCCGTCCCTGTCCCCGTCCCTGCACCCTCACCTCGAGGGCTCAGACCCCACAGTGCAGGAAGCTGCCACTTTCTCACTCTTCACTGGGGGGGGTGGGTAAATGCAGGGGGACAGGAGGGGGTTTGCTGGAAACTGGGACGCTCCCTGAGAGATTGGGTGATGCCTCCATCAGCTTCGGATACGGGGGTGGGGGGGGGGGGCAGGCGGGGGGGAAGGGGAGGTACCAGCTTTCACCTCAGAGTGAGACCATCGCATGTTCACTGGGATGGGGGTGCACTCCAGATCGGGAGGTGCTGAGACAGACCAGATCCCAGCAGGGCCCAGGTCACTGGGTCACCCACTCACCAAATCCCAGGTCACTGGGTCACCCACTCATCAAATCCCAGCAGGGCCCAGGTCACTGGGTTACTCACTCACCAAATCCCAGGTCACTGGGTCACCCACTCACCAAATCCCAGCAGGGCCCAGGTCACTGGGTCACTCGCTCACCACATCCCAGCAGGGCCCAGGTCACTGGGTCACTCGCTCACCACATCCCAGCAGGGCCCAGGTCACTGGGTCACTCGCTCACCACATCCCAGCAGGGCCCAGGTCACTGGGTCACTCGCTCACCACATCCCAGCAGGGCCTGGGTCACTCGCTCACTGGATCCCAGCAGGGCATGGGTCACTGGGTCACTCACTCACTAGATCCCAGCAGGGCACAGGTCACTGGGTTACCCACTCACCAAATCCCAGCAGGGCCCAGGTCACTGGGTTACTCACTCACCAAATCCCAGGTCACTGGGTCACCCACTCACCAAATCCCAGCAGGGCCCAGGTCACTGGGTCACTCGCTCACCACATCCCAGCAGGGCCCAGGTCACTGGGTCACTCGCTCACCACATCCCAGCAGGGCCCAGGTCACTGGGTCACTCGCTCACCACATCCCAGCAGGGCCTGGGTCACTCGCTCACTGGATCCCAGCAGGGCATGGGTCACTGGGTCACTCACTCACTAGATCCCAGCAGGGCACAGGTCACTGGGTTACCCACTCACCAAATCCCAGCAGGGCCTGGGTCACTGGGTCACCCACTCACCAAATCCCAGCAGGGCCCACGTCACTGGGTCACTCGCTCACTGGATCCCAGCAGGGCCCGAGTCACTGGGTCACTCGCTCACTAGATCCCAGCTGTGGGCCTGAAAAGTGGTGCCCTTTGACCTTTGTTTGGGAGCCTGGGGTGTGACCTTTCAGAGTAGTAGTTGGGGATCAGAGCAAGTCAGTTCGAAATGGTTTAATGGCCCACACCCTCTTTCTGTTTCTGTTTGTATGTGTATGTCTCTCTCTCTTCTCTCTGTCTGTCCATCTCTTTCTCTCTCTGTATGTGTGTCTGTTTTTCTGTGCCTGTCTCTCTCGATATCTGTGATTTTTTTCCTTGTCTCTCTCTGCGTGCGTCTCTCTTTCTCTCTCTGCACATGTCTATATCTCTCTCTGCGTGCGTGTGTCTCTCCCTCCCTCTCTCTGTCTGTCTCTTTCTCTGCGTGTGTGTTTCTCTCTCTCTGCGTGTGTGTTTCTCTCTCTCTGTGTGTCTGTCTGTCTCAATTACTGTGTCTCTCTCTGCATGTATGTCTGTCTGCGTGTGTCTTTCTCTCTCACTGTGTGTCTCTCCCTCTCTACGTGTGGGTGTGTCTCTATCTCTCTCTCCCTCTCTGCATATGTCTCCCTCTCTGAGTTTATTTGTGTCTCTCTCTGTCTCTCTCTGTCTCTCTCTGTCTCTCTCTCTGTCTCTCTCTCTGTCTCTCTCTCTGTCTCTCTCTCTGTCTCTCTCTCTGTCTCTCTCTCTCTCTCTATCGTTCTCTCTCTCTCTCTCTCTATATGAACTGTTCCAATCCCTGTTCTCTCTTATCCCCCCACCCCCTGCTCAGGTGTGAGCTGTTTGCTGGTTTACCTCGCTATGCTGATCCTTCTGCTGTCACCTCTGACCCCGTTGAAGGTCGTGACCTTACTCCAGGCCCTCAATCTGCCTGCAATCATGGTCAGCCGGGTAAGAACCAATCCCGTTTACTGAGGGTACCTTCATTGACATAGCGCCTCTGGCCACCCCAGGGAGACAGCCTCAAACCCCTTCGCAGCCAGTGCAGTCAGCGCTGACCCTCCGACAGTGCGGCGCTCCCTCAGCGCTGACCCTCCGACAGTGCGGCGCTCCCTCAGCGCTGACCCTCCGACAGTGCGGCGCTCCCTCAGCGCTGACCCTCCGACAGTGCGGCGCTCCCTCAGCGCTGACCCTCCGACAGTGCGGCGCTCCCTCAGCGCTGACCCTCCGACAGTGCGGCGCTCCCTCAGCGCTGACCCTCCGACAGTGCGGCGCTCCCTCAGCGCTGACCCTCCGACAGTGCGGCGCTCCCTCAGCGCTGACCCTCCGACAGTGCGGCGCTCCCTCAGCGCTGACCCTCCGACAGTGCGGCGCTCCCTCAGCGCTGACCCTCCGACAGTGCGGCGCTCCCTCAGCGCTGACCCTCCGACAGTGCGGCGCTCCCTCAGCGCTGACCCTCCGACAGTGCGGCGCTCCCTCAGCGCTGACCCTCCGACAGTGCGGCGCTCCCTCAGCGCTGACCCTCCGACAGTGCGGCGCTCCCTCAGCGCTGACCCTCCGACAGTGCGGCGCTCCCTCAGCGCTGACCCTCCGACAGTGCGGCGCTCCCTCAGCGCTGACCCTCCGACAGTGCGGCGCTCCCTCAGCGCTGACCCTCCGACAGTGCGGCGCTCCCTCAGCGCTGACCCTCCGACAGTGCGGCGCTCCCTCAGCGCTGACCCTCCGACAGTGCGGCGCTCCCTCAGCGCTGACCCTCCGACAGTGCGGCGCTCCCTCAGCGCTGACCCTCCGACAGTGCGGTGATCCCCTGACCCTCCGACAGTGCGGCGCTCCCTCAGCGCTGACCCTCCGACAGTGCGGCGCTCCCTCAGCGCTGACCCTCCGACAGTGCGGCGCTCCCTCAGCGCTGACCCTCCGACAGTGCGGCGCTCCCTCTGACAGTGCGGCGCTCCCTCAGCACTGACCCTCCGACAGTGCGGTGATCCCCTGACCCTCCGACAGTGCGGCGCTCCCTCAGCGCTGACCCTCCGACAGTGCGGCGCTCCCTCAGCGCTGACCCTCCGACAGTGCGGCGCTCCCTCAGCGCTGACCCTCCGACAGTGCGGCGCTCCCTCAGCGCTGACCCTCCGACAGTGCGGCGCTCCCTCAGCGCTGACCCTCCGACAGTGCGGCGCTCCCTCAGCGCTGACCCTCCGACAGTGCGGCGCTCCCTCAGCGCTGACCCTCCGACAGTGCGGTGATCCCCTGACCCTCCGACAGTGCGGCGCTCCCTCAGCGCTGACCCTCCGACAGTGCGGCGCTCCCTCAGCGCTGACCCTCCGACAGTGCGGTGATCCCCTGACCCTCCGACAGTGCGGCGCTCCCTCAGCGCTGACCCTCCGACAGTGCGGCGCTCCCTCAGCGCTGACCCTCCGACAGTGCGGCGCTCCCTCTGACAGTGCGGCGCTCCCTCAGCACTGACCCTCCGACAGTGCGGTGATCCCCTGACCCTCCGACAGTGCGGCGCTCCCTCAGCGCTGACCCTCCGACAGTGCGGCGCTCCCTCAGCGCTGACCCTCCGACAGTGCGGCGCTCCCTCAGCGCTGACCCTCCGACAGTGCGGCGCTCCCTCAGCGCTGACCCTCCGACAGTGCGGCGCTCCCTCAGCGCTGACCCTCCGACAGTGCGGCGCTCCCTCAGCGCTGACCCTCCGACAGTGCGGCGCTCCCTCAGCGCTGACCCTCCGACAGTGCGGCGCTCCCTCAGCGCTGACCCTCCGACAGTGCGGCGCTCCCTCAGCGCTGACCCTCCGACAGTGCGGCGCTCCCTCAGCGCTGACCCTCCGACAGTGCGGTGATCCCCTGACCCTCCGACAGTGCGGCGCTCCCTCAGCGCTGACCCTCTGACAGTGCGGCGCTCCCTCAGCGCTGACCCTCCGACAGTGCGGCGCTCCCTCTGACAGTGCGGCGCTCCCTCAGCACTGACCCTCCGACAGTGCGGTGATCCCCTGACCCTCCGACAGTGCGGCGCTCCCTCAGCGCTGACCCTCCGACAGTGCGGCGCTCCCTCAGCGCTGACCCTCCGACAGTGCGGCGCTCCCTCAGCGCTGACCCTCCGACAGTGCGGCGCTCCCTCAGCGCTGACCCTCCGACAGTGCGGCGCTCCCTCTGACAGTGCGGCGCTCCCTCAGCACTGACCCTCCGACAGTGCGGTGATCCCCTGACCCTCCGACAGTGCGGCGCTCCCTCAGCGCTGACCCTCCGACAGTGCGGCGCTCCCTCAGCGCTGACCCTCCGACAGTGCGGCGCTCCCTCAGCGCTGACCCTCCGACAGTGCGGCGCTCCCTCAGCGCTGACCCTCCGACAGTGCGGCGCTCCCTCAGCGCTGACCCTCCGACAGTGCGGCGCTCCCTCAGCGCTGACCCTCCGACAGTGCGGTGATCCCCTGACCCTCCGACAGTGCGGCGCTCCCTCAGCGCTGACCCTCTGACAGTGCGGCGCTCCCTCAGCGCTGACCCTCCGACAGTGCGGCGCTCCCTCTGACAGTGCGGCGCTCCCTCAGCACTGACCCTCCGACAGTGCGGTGATCCCCTGACCCTCCGACAGTGCGGCGCTCCCTCAGCGCTGACCCTCCGACAGTGCGGCGCTCCCTCAGCGCTGACCCTCCGACAGTGCGGCGCTCCCTCAGCGCTGACCCTCCGACAGTGCGGCGCTCCCTCAGCGCTGACCCTCCGACAGTGCGGCGCTCCCTCAGCGCTGACCCTCCGACAGTGCGGTGATCCCCTGACCCTCCGACAGTGCGGCGCTCCCTCAGCGCTGACCCTCCGACAGTGCGGCGCTCCCTCAGCGCTGACCCTCTGACAGTGCGGCGCTCCCTCAGCGCTGACCCTCCGACAGTGCGGCGCTCCCTCTGACAGTGCGGCGCTCCCTCAGCACTGACCCTCCGACAGTGCGGTGATCCCCTGACCCTCCGACAGTGCGGCGCTCCCTCAGCGCTGACCCTCCGACAGTGCGGCGCTCCCTCAGCGCTGACCCTCCGACAGTGCGGCGCTCCCTCAGCGCTGACCCTCCGACAGTGCGGCGCTCCCTCAGCGCTGACCCTCCGACAGTGCGGCGCTCCCTCAGCGCTGACCCTCCGACAGTGCGGCGCTCCCTCAGCGCTGACCCTCCGACAGTGCGGCGCTCCCTCTGACAGTGCGGCGCTCCCTCAGCACTGACCCTCCGACAGTGCGGTGATCCCCTGACCCTCCGACAGTGCGGCGCTCCCTCAGCGCTGACCCTCCGACAGTGCGGCGCTCCCTCAGCGCTGACCCTCCGACAGTGCGGCGCTCCCTCAGCGCTGACCC
Source organism: Chiloscyllium plagiosum (assembly GCF_037043375.1). Classification (NCBI taxonomy): domain Eukaryota; kingdom Metazoa; phylum Chordata; class Chondrichthyes; order Orectolobiformes; family Hemiscylliidae; genus Chiloscyllium; species Chiloscyllium plagiosum. The sequence goes on from NW_028270182.1 coordinate 4,253,491, forward strand.
TCCGACAGTGCGGCGCTCCCTCAGCGCTGACCCTCCGACAGTGCGGCGCTCCCTCAGCGCTGACCCTCCGACAGTGCGGCGCTCCCTCAGCGCTGACCCTCCGACAGTGCGGCGCTCCCTCAGCGCTGACCCTCCGACAGTGCGGCGCTCCCTCAGCGCTGACCCTCCGACAGTGCGGTGATCCCCTGACCCTCCGACAGTGCGGCGCTCCCTCAGCGCTGACCCTCTGACAGTGCGGCGCTCCCTCAGCGCTGACCCTCCGACAGTGCGGCGCTCCCTCTGACAGTGCGGCGCTCCCTCAGCACTGACCCTCCGACAGTGCGGTGATCCCCTGACCCTCCGACAGTGCGGCGCTCCCTCAGCGCTGACCCTCCGACAGTGCGGCGCTCCCTCAGCGCTGACCCTCCGACAGTGCGGCGCTCCCTCAGCGCTGACCCTCCGACAGTGCGGCGCTCCCTCAGCGCTGACCCTCCGACAGTGCGGCGCTCCCTCAGCGCTGACCCTCCGACAGTGCGGCGCTCCCTCAGCGCTGACCCTCCGACAGTGCGGCGCTCCCTCAGCGCTGACCCTCCGACAGTGCGGCGCTCCCTCAGCGCTGACCCTCCGACAGTGCGGCGCTCCCTCAGCGCTGACCCTCCGACAGTGCGGCGCTCCCTCAGCGCTGACCCTCCGACAGTGCGGCGCTCCCTCAGCGCTGACCCTCCGACAGTGCGGCGATCCCCTGACCCTCCGACAGTGCGGTGATCCGCTGACCCTCCGACAGTGCGGCGCTCCCTCAGCGCTGACCCTCTGACAGTGCGGCGCTCCCTCAGCGCTGACCCTCTGACAGTGCGGCGCTCCCTCAGCGCTGACCCTCCGACAGTGCGGCGCTCCCTCTGACAGTGCGGCGCTCCCTCAGCACTGACCCTCCGACAGTGCGGTGATCCCCTGACCCTCCGACAGTGCGGCGCTCCCTCAGCGCTGACCCTCCGACAGTGCGGTGATCCCCTGACCCTCCGACAGTGCGGCGCTCCCTCAGCGCTGACCCTCCGACAGTGCGGCGCTCCCTCAGCGCTGACCCTCCGACAGTGCGGCGCTCCCTCAGCGCTGACCCTCCGACAGTGCGGCGCTCCCTCAGCGCTGACCCTCCGACAGTGCGGCGCTCCCTCAGCGCTGACCCTCCGACAGTGCGGTGATCCCCTGACCCTCCGACAGTGCGGCGCTCCCTCAGCGCTGACCCTCTGACAGTGCGGCGCTCCCTCAGCGCTGACCCTCTGACAGTGCGGCGCTCCCTCAGCGCTGACCCTCTGACAGTGCGGCGCTCCCTCAGCGCTGACCCTCCGACAGTGCGGCGCTCCCTCTGACAGTGCGGCGCTCCCTCAGCACTGACCCTCCGACAGTGCGGTGATCCCCTGACCCTCCGACAGTGCGGCGCTCCCTCAGCACTGACCCTCTGACAGTGCGGCGCTCCCTCAGCGCTGACCCTCTGACAGTGCGGCGCTCCCTCAGCGCTGACCCTCCGACAGTGCGGCGCTCCCTCAGCGCTGACCCTCCGACAGTGCGGCGCTCCCTCAGCGCTGACCCTCCGACAGTGCGGCGATCCCCTGACCCTCCGACAGTGCGGTGATCCGCTGACCCTCCGACAGTGCGGCGCTCCCTCAGCGCTGACCCTCCGACAGTGCGGCGCTCCCTCAGCGCTGACCCTCTGACAGTGCGGCGCTCCCTCAGCGCTGACCCTCCGACAGTGCGGCGCTCCCTCTGACAGTGCGGCGCTCCCTCAGCACTGACCCTCCGACAGTGCGGTGATCCCCTGACCCTCCGACAGTGCGGCGCTCCCTCAGCGCTGACCCTCCGACAGTGCGGTGATCCCCTGACCCTCCGACAGTGCGGCGCTCCCTCAGCGCTGACCCTCCGACAGTGCGGCGCTCCCTCAGCGCTGACCCTCCGACAGTGCGGCGCTCCCTCAGCGCTGACCCTCCGACAGTGCGGCGCTCCCTCAGCGCTGACCCTCCGACAGTGCGGCGCTCCCTCAGCGCTGACCCTCCGACAGTGCGGCGCTCCCTCAGCGCTGACCCTCCGACAGTGCGGTGATCCCCTGACCCTCCGACAGTGCGGCGCTCCCTCAGCGCTGACCCTCTGACAGTGCGGCGCTCCCTCAGCGCTGACCCTCTGACAGTGCGGCGCTCCCTCAGCGCTGACCCTCTGACAGTGCGGCGCTCCCTCAGCGCTGACCCTCCGACAGTGCGGCGCTCCCTCTGACAGTGCGGCGCTCCCTCAGCACTGACCCTCCGACAGTGCGGTGATCCCCTGACCCTCCGACAGTGCGGCGCTCCCTCAGCACTGACCCTCCGACAGTGCGGCGCTCCCTCAGCACTGACCCTCCGACAGTGCAGTGCTGTGAGGGGAGGGATATTACAGGAGTGGGGGGCGGGGTTTGTGGTATCGAGGGGGCGGGGTTTGTGGTATCGAGGGGGCGGTGTTTGTGGTATCGAGGGGGCGGGGTTTGTGGTGTTGAGGTGTTGGGAATCGGGTTGTTGAGGGGGTAGAGTTCGGGGTATTGAGGGGATAGAGTTCGGGGTATTGAGGGTGTAGAGTTTTGGGTATTGAGGGGGTGGGAATCGGGATATCGAGGAAATGGGAATCGGGATATCGAGGGGGTGGGAATCTGGGTATCGAAGGTTTAGGGTTCGGGGTATCGAGGGGGTAGGCTTCGGGGTATCGAGGGGGTAGAGTTTGGGGTATCGAGGGGTTGGGAATTGGGGTATCGAGGGGGTAGAGTTTGGGGTATCGAGGGGTTGGGAATCGGGATATCGAAGGGGTAGGGTTCGGGGTATCGAGGGGGTTGGAATCGGGATATCGAGGGGGTGGAGTTCGGGGTATCGAGGGGTTGGAGTTCGGGGTATCGAGGGGGTGGGGTTCAGGGTATCGAGGGGGTGGAGTTTGTGGTATCGAGGGGGTAGGAATCGGGGTGTTGAGAGGGTAGAGTTCGGGGTATTGAGGGGTTGGGAATCGGTGTATTGAGGGGTTGGGAATCGGTGTATTGAGGGGTTGGGAGTCGGTGTATTGCGGGGTTGGGAGTCGGTGTATTGAGGGGTTGGGAGTCGGTGTATCGAGGGGTTGGGAGTCGGTGTATCGAGGGGTTGGGAGTCGGTGTATTGAGGGGTTGGGAGTCGGTGTATCGAGGGGTTGGGAGTCGGTGTATCGAGGGGTTGGGAGTCGGTGTATCGAGGGGTTGGGAGTCGGTGTATCGAGGGGTTGGGTGTCGGTGTATCGAGGGGTTGGGAGTCGGTGTATCGAGGGGTTGGGAGTCGGTGTATCGAGGGGTTGGGAGTCGGTGTATCGAGGGGTTGGGAGTCGGTGTATCGAGGGGTTGGGAGTCGGTGTATCGAGGGGTTGGGAGTCGGTGTATCGAGGGGTTGGGAGTCGGTGTATCGAGGGGTTGGGAGTCGGTGTATCGAGGGGTTGGGAGTCGGTGTATCGAGGGGTTGGGAGTCGGTGTATCGAGGGGTTGGGAGTCGGTGTATCGAGGGGTTGGGAGTCGGTGTATCGAGGGGTTGGGAGTCGGTGTATCGAGGGGTTGGGAGTCGGTGTATCGAGGGGTTGGGAGTCGGTGTATCGAGGGGTTGGGAGTCGGTGTATCGAGGGGGCGGGTGTCGGTGTATCGAGGGGTTGGGAGTCGGTGTATCGAGGGGTTGGGAGTCGGTGTATCGAGGGGTTGGGAGTCGGTGTATCGAGGGGTTGGGAGTCGGTGTATCGAGGGGGCGGGTGTCGGTGTATCGAGGGGGCGGGTGTCGGTGTATCGAGGGGGCGGGTGTCGGTGTATCGAGGGGGCGGGTGTCGGTGTATCGAGGGGGCGGGTGTCGGTGTATCGAGGGGGCGGGTGTCGGTGTATCGAGGGGGCGGGTGTCGGTGTATCGAGGGGGTAGAGTTCGGGGTATCGAGGGGGTGGAGTTCGGGGCATCAAGGGGGTGGAGTTCGGGGTATCGAGTGGGTGGCGTTCGGGGTATCGAGGGGGTGGAGTTCAGGGTATCGAGGGGGTGGGAATTTGGGAATCGAGGGGGTGGGGTTTGGGGTTTCGAGGGGGTGGGGTTTGGGGTTTCGAGGGGGTGGGGTTTGGGGTATCGAGGGGGTGGGGTTTGGGGTATCGAGGGGTGGGGTTTGGGGTATCGAGGGTTGGGGTTTGGGGTATCGAGGGGGTGGAGTTCGGGGTATCGAGGGGGTTGGAAGCGGGGTATCGAGTGGGTGGAGTTTGGGGTATCGAGGGGGTTGGAATCGGGGTATCGAGGGGGTTGGAATCTGGGTATCGAGGGGGTTGTATCGAGGGGGTGGAGTTCGGGGTATCGAGGGGGTGGAGTTCGGGGTATCGAGGGGTTGGAGTTCGGGGTATCGAGGGGGTGGGAATTTGGGTATCGAGGGGGTGGGAATTTGGGTATCGAGGGGGTGGGAATTTGGGAATCGAGGGGGTGGGGTTTGGGGTTTCGAGGGGGTGGGGTTTGGTGTTTCGAGGGTGTGGGGTTTGGGGTATCGAGGGGGTGGGGTTTGGGGTATCGAGGGTTGGTGTTTGGGGTATCGAGGGGGTGGAATTCGGGGTATCGAGGGGGTTGGAAGCGGGGTATCGAGTGGGTGGAGTTTGGGTATCGAGGGGGTTGGAATCGGGGGTATCGAGGGGGTTGGAATCGTGGTATCGAGGGGGTTGGTATCGAGGGGGTGGAGTTCGGGGTATCGAGGGGGTGGAGTTCGGGGTATCGAGGGGTTGGAGTTCGGGGTATCGAGGGGTTGGGAATTGGTGTATCGTGGGGGTGGAGTTTGGGGTATCGTGGGGGTGGAGTTTGGGGTATCGTGGGGGTGGAGTTTGGGGTATCGTGGGGGTGGGGTTTGGGGTATCGTGGGGGTGGGGTTTGGGGTATCGTGGGGGTGGGGTTTGGGGTATCGTGGGGGTGGGGTTTGGGGTATCGTGGGGGTGGGGTTTGGGGTATCGTGGGGGTGGGGTTTGGGGTATCGTGGGGGTGGGGTTTGGGGTATCGTGGGGGTGGGGTTTGGGGTATCGAGGGGGTGGGGTTTGGGGTATCGAGGGGGTGGAGTTTGGGGTATCAAGGGGGTGGGGTTTGGGGTATCGTGGAGGTGGATTTCGGGGTATTGAGGGGGTGGGGTTTGGGGTATCGAGGGGGTTGGAAGCGAGGTATCGAGGGGTTAGAGTTCGGGGTATCGAGGGGGTGGAGTTTGGGGTATCGAGGAGGTTGGAAGCTGGGTATCGAGGGGGTGGATTTCGGGGTATCGGGGTGGAGTTTGGGGTATCGAGATGGTTGGAAGCGGGGTATCGAGGGGGGTGGAGTTCGGGGTATCGAGGGGGTGGAGTTTGGGGTATCGAGGTGGTTGGAAGCGGGGTATCGAGGGGGTGGAGTTCGGGGTATCGAGGGGGTGGAGTTCGGGGTATCGAGGGGGTGGAGTTCGGGGTATCGAGGGGGTGGAGTTCGGGGTATCGAGGGGGTGGAGTTCGGGGTATCGAGTGGGTGGCGTTCGGGGTATCGAGGGGGTGGGAATTTGGGTATCGAGGGGGTGGGAATTTGGGAATCGAGGGGGTGGGGTTTGCGGTTTCGAGGGGGGTGGGGTTTGGGGTATCGAGGGGGTTGGAAGCGGGGTATCGAGGAGGTGGATTTCGGGGTATTGAGGGGGTGGGGTTTGGGGTATCGAGGGGGTTGGAAGCGAGGTATCGAGGGGTTAGAGTTTGGGGTATCGAGGAGGTTGGAAGCTGGGTATCGAGGGGGTGGATTTCGGGGTATCGGGGTGGAGTTTGGGGTATCGAGGGGTTAGAGTTTGGGGGTATCGAGGAGGTTGGAAGCTGGGTATCGAGGGGGTGGATTTCGGGGTATCGGGGTGGAGTTTGGGGTATCGAGGTGGTTGGAAGCGGGTATCGAGGGGGTGGAGTTCGGGGTATCGAGGGGGTGGAGTTCGGGGTATCGAGGGGTAGAGTTCGGGGTATCGAGGGGGTTGGAAGCGGGGTATCGAGGGGGTGGAGTTTGGGGTATCGAGGTGGTTGGAAGCGGGGTATCGAGGGGGTGGAGTTCGGGGTATCGAGGGGGTGGAGTTCGGGGTATCGAGGGGGTGGAGTTCGGGGTATCGAGGGGGTGGAGTTCGGGGTATCGAGGGGGTGGAGTTCGGGTAGCGAGGGGTTGGGAATTTGGGTATCGAGTGGGTGGCGTTCGGGGTATCGAGGGGGTGGAGTTCGGGGTATCGAGGGGGTGGAATTTGGGTATCGAGGGGGTGGGAATTTGGGTATCGAGGGGGTGGGAATTTGGGTATCGAGGGGGTGGGAATTTGGGTGTCGAGGGGTAGAGTTCGGTGTATCGAGGGGGTAGGCTTCGGGGTATCGAGGGGGTAGAGTTTGGGTATCGAGGGGGTGGGAATCGGGGTATCGAGGGGGTAGAGTTTGGGTATCGAGGGGGTGGGAATCGGATATCGAGGGGTTGGAGTTCGGGTATCGAGGGGTTGGGAGTCGGTGTATCGAGGGGGTGGGAATCGGGGGTGTTGAGGGGTTGGGAGTCGGTGTATTGAGGGTTGGAATCGGTGTATTGCGGGGTTGGGAGTCGGTGTATCGAGGGGTTGGGAGTCGGTGTATCGAGGGGTTGGGAATCGGTGTATCGAGGGGTTGGGAGTCGGTGTATTGAGGGGTTGGGAGTCGGTGTATTGAGGGGTTGGGAATCGGTGTATTGAGGGGTTGGGAGTCGGTGTATCGAGGGTTGGGAGTCGGTGTATTGCGGGGTTGGGAGTCGGTGTATCGAGGGGTTGGGAATCGGTGTATTGAGGGGTGGGAATCGGTGTATTGCGGGATTGGGAGTCGGTGTATTGCGGGGTTGGGAGTCGGTGTATCGAGGGGTTGGGAGTCGGTGTATCGAGGGGTTGGGAGTCGGTGTATCGAGGGGTTGGGAGTCGGTGTATCGAGGGTTGGGTGTCGGTGTATCGAGGGGTTGGGAGTCGGTGTATCGAGGGGTTGGGAGTCGGTGTATCGAGGGGTTGGGAGTCGGTGTATCGAGGGGTTGGGAGTCTGGTGTATCGAGGGGTTGGGAGTCGGTGTATCGAGGGGTTGGGAGTCGGTGTATCGAGGGGTTGGGTGTCGGTGTATCGAGGGTTGGGTGTCGGTGTATCGAGGGTTGGATGTCGGTGTATCGAGGGGGCGGGTGTCGGTGTATCGAGGGGGCGGTGTCGGTGTATCGAGGGGGCGGGTGTCGGTGTATCGAGGGGGCGGGTGTCGGTGTATCGAGGGGGCGGGTGTCGTGTATCGAGGGGGCGGGTGTCGGTGTATCGAGGGGGCGGGTGTCGGTGTATCGAGGGGGCGGGTGTCGGTGTATCGAGGGGGCGGGTGTCGGTGTATCGAGGGGGGCGGGTGTCGGTGTATCGAGGGGGCGGGTGTCGGTGTATCGAGGGGGCGGGTGTCGGTGTATCGAGGGGGCGGGTGTCGGTGTATCGAGGGGGTAGAGTTCGGGGTATCGAGGGGGCGGGAGTCGGTGTATCGAGGGGCCGGGGTTCGGGGCATCGAGGGGGTGGAGTTCGGGGCATCGAGGGGGTGGAGTTCGGGGCATCGAGGGGGTGGGAATTTGGGTATCGAGGGGGTGGGAATTTGGGTATCGAGGGGGTGGGAATTTGGGAATCGAGGGGGTGGGGTTTGGGGTTTCGAGGGGGTGGGGTTTGGGGTATCGAGGGGGTTGGAATCGGGGTATCGAGGGGGTTGGAATCTGGGTATCGAGGGGGTTGGTATCGAGGGGGTGGAGTTCGGGGTATCGAGGGGGTGGAGTTCGGGGGTATCGAGGGGTTGGAGTTCAGGGTATCGAGGGGGTGGAATTTGGGTATCGAGGGGGTGGAATTGGGTATCGAGGGGTGGGAATTTGGGGTATCGAGGGGGTGGGAATTGGGTATCGAGGGGGTGGGAATTTGGGTATCGAGGGGGTGGGAATTTGGGTATCGAGGGGGTGGGAATTTGGGTATCGAGGGGGTGGGTTTGGGGTTCGAGGGGGTGGGGTTTGGGGTTTCGAGAGGGTGGGGTTTGGGGTATCGAGGGGGTGGGGTTTGGGGTATCGAGGGGGTGGGGTTTGGGGTATCGAGGGGGTGGGGTTTGGGGTATCGAGGGGTGGGGTTTGGGTATCGAGGGGGTTGAGTTTGGGGTATCGAGGGGGTTGAATCGGGGTATCGAGGGGGTTGGTATCGAGGGGGTGGAGTTCGGGGTATCGAGGGGTTGGAGTTCGGGTATCGAGGGGTTGGAGTTCTGGGTATCGAGGGGTTGGGAATTGGTGTATCATGGGGGTGGAGTTTGGGGTATCGTGGGGGTGGGGTTTGGGGTATCGTGGGGGTGGGGTTTGGGTATCGTGGGGGTGGGTTTGGGGTATCGTGGGGGTGGGGTTTGGGGTATCGTGGGGTGGGGTTTGGGGTATCGTGGGGGTGGGGTTTGGGGTATCGTGGGGGTGGGTTTGGGGTATCGTGGGGGTGGGTTTGGGTATCGTGGGGTGGGGTTTGGGGTATCGAGGGGGTGGAGTTTGGGGTATCGAGGGGGTGGGGGTTTGGGGTATCGTGGAGGTGGATTTCGGGGTATTGAGGGGGGTGGGGTTTGGGGTATTGAGGGGGTTGGAAGCGAGGTATCGAGGGGTTAGAGTTCGGGGTATCGAGGGGGTGGAGTTTGGGGTATCGAGGAGGTTGGAAGCTGGGTATCGAGGGGTGGATTTCGGGGTATCGGGGTGGAGTTTGGGGTATCGAGGTGGTTGGAAGCGGGGTATCGAGGGGGTGGAGTTCGGGGTATCGAGGGGGTGGAGTTCGGGGTATCGAGGGGGTGGAGTTCGGGTATCGAGGGGTTGAAGCGGGTATCGAGGGGGTTGGTATCGAGGGGGTGGAGTTCGGGGTATCGAGGGGGTGGAGTTCGGGGTATCGAGGGGTTGGAGTTCGGGGTATCGATGGGGTTGGAATTGGTGTATCGTGGGGTTGGGGTTTGGGGTATCGTGGGGGTGGGGTTTGGGGTATCGTGGGGGTGGGGTTTGGGGTATCGTGGGGGTGGGGTTTGGGGTTTCGTGGGGGTGGGGTTTGGGGTATCGTGGGGGTGGGGTTTGGGGTATCGTGGGGGTGGGGTTTGGGGTATCGAGGGGTGGATTTCGGGGTATTGAGGGGGTGGGGTTTGGGGTATCGAGGGGGTTGGAAGCGAGGTATCGAGGGGTTAGAGTTCGGGGTATCGAGGGGATGGAGTTTGGGGTATCGAGGAGGTTGGAGGCTGGGTATCGAGGGGGTGGATTTCGGGGTATCGGGGTGGAGTTTGGGGTATCGAGGTGGTTGGAAGCGGGGGTATCGAGGGGGTGGAGTTCGGGGTATCGAGGGGTGGAGTTCGGGGTATCGAGGGGGTGGAGTTCGGGTATCGAGGGGGTGGAGTTCGGGGTATCGAGGGGGTTGGAAGCGGGGTATCGAGGGGGTGAGTTTGGGGTATCGAGGTGGTTGGAAGCGGGGTATCGAGGGGGTGGAGTTCGGGTATCGAGGGGTGGAGTTCGGGGTATCGAGGGGGTGGAGTTCGGGGTATCGAGGGGGGTGGAGTTCGGGGTATCGAGGGGGTGGAGTTCGGGGTATCGAGGGGTGGAGTTCGGGTATCGAGGGGGTGGAGTTCGGGGTATCGAGGGGTGGAGTTCGGGGTATCGAGGGGGTGGGAATTTGGGTACCGAGGGGGTGGAGTTCGGGGTACCGGAGGGGTGGAGTTCGGGGTACCAGGGGGTGGAGTTCGGGGTACCGAGGGGTGGAGTTCGGGTATCGAGTGGGTGGCGTTCGGGGTATCGTGGGGGTGGAGTTCAGGGTATCGAGGGGGTGGGAATTTGGGTATCGAGGGGGTTGGAAGCGGGGTATCGAGGAGGTGGATTTCTGGGGTATTGAGGGGGTGGGATTTGGGGTATCGAGGGGGTTGGAAGCGAGGTATCGAGGGGTTAGAGTTCGGGGTATCGAGGGGGTGGAGTTTGGGGTATCGAGGGGGTTGGAAGCGGGGTATCGAGGAGGTGGATTTCAGGGTATTGAGGGGGTGGGATTCGGGGTATCGAGGGGTTGGGAAGCGAGGTATCGAGGGGTTAGAGTTCGGGGTATCGAGGGGGTGGAGTTTGGGGTATCGAGGGGGTTGGAAGCGGGGTATCGAGGGGGTGGAGTTTGGGGTATCGAGGTGGTTGGAAGCGGGTATCGAGGGGTGGAGTTCGGGGTATCGAGGGGTGGAGTTCGGGGTATCGAGGGGGTGGAGTTCGGGGTATCGAGGGGGTGGAGTTCGGGGTATCTGGGTGGAGTTTGGGTATCGAGGTGGTTGGAAGCGGGGTATCGAGGGGTGGAGTTCGGGGTATCGAGGGGGTGGGAGTTCGGGGTATCGAGGGGGTTGGAAGCGGGGTATCGAGGGGGTGGAGTTCGGGGTATCGAGGGGGTGGAGTTCGGGGTATCGAGGGGGTGGAGTTCGGGGTATCGAGGGGTGGAGTTCGGGGTATCTTGGGGGTGGAGTTCGGGGTATCGGGGGTGTGGAGTTCGGGTATCGAGGGGGTGGAGTTCGGGGTATCGAGGGGGTGGAGTTCGGGGTATCGAGCGGGTGGAGTTCGGGGTATCGAGCGGGTGGAGTTCGGGGTATCGAGCGGGTGGAGTTCGGGTAGCGAGCGGGTGGAGTTCGGGGTAGCGAGGGGGTGGAGTTCGGGGTAGCGAGGGGGTGGAGTCGGGGTAGCGAGGGGGTGGAGTTCGGGGTAGCGAGGGGGTGGAGTTCGGGGTAGCGAGGGGGTGGAGTTCGGGGTAGCGAGGGGGTGGAGTTCGGGTAGCGAGGGGGTGGAGTTCGGGGTAGCGAGGGGGTGGAGTTGGGGGAGCGAGGGGTGGAGTTCGGGGTAGCGAGGGGGGAGTTCGGGGTAGCGAGGGGGTGGAGTTCGGGGTAGCGAGGGGGTGGAGTTCGGGGTAGCGAGGGGTGGAGTTCGGGTATCGAGGGGTGGAGTTCGGGGTAGCGAGGGGGTGGAGTTCGGGGTAGCGAGGGGTGGAGTTCGGGTAGCGAGGGGGTGGAGTTCGGGGTAGCGAGGGGGTGGAGTTCGGGGTAGCGAGGGGGTGGAGTTCGGGGTAGCGAGGGGGGGAGTTCGGGTAGCGAGGGGGTGGAGTTCGGGGTATCGAGGGGGTGGAGTTCGGGTAGCGAGGGGGTGGAGTTCGGGGTATCGAGGGGGTGGAGTTCGGGGTATCGAGGGGGGAGATTCGGGGTATCGAGGGGGTGGAGTTCGGGGTATCGAGGGGGTGGAGTTCGGGTATCGAGGGGGTGGAGTTCGGGGTATCGAGGGGTGGCGTTCGGGTATCGAGGGGGTGGAGTTCGGGGTATCGAGGGGGTGGAGTTCGGGGTATCGAGGGGTGGAGTTCGGGGTATCGAGGGGTGGGATTTTGGGTATCGAGGGGGTGGGAATTTGGGTATCGAGGGGGTGGGAATTTGGGTATCGAGGGGGTGGGAATTTGGGTATCGAGGGGGTGGGAATTTGGGAATCGAGGGGGTGGGGTTTGGGGTTTCGAGGGGGTGGGGGTTTGGGGTTTCGAGGGGGTGGGGTTTGGGGTTTCGAGGGCGTGGAGTTCGGGGTATCGAGTGGGGTGGGGTTTGGGGTATTGAGGGGTGGGGTTTGGGGTATCGAGGGTTGGGGTTTGGGGTATCGAGGGGGTGGAGTTCGGGGTATCGAGGGGTTGGAAGCGGGTATCGAGTGGGTGGAGTTTGGGGTATCGAGGGGGTTGGTATCGAGGGGTGGAGTTCGGGGTATCGAGGGGTTGGAGTTCGGGGTATCGAGGGGGTTGAAGCGGGGTATCGAGTGGGTGGAGTTTGGGGTATCGAGGGGGTTGGTATCGAGGGGTGGAGTTCGGGTATCGAGGGGTTGGAGTTCGGGGTATCGAGGGGGTGGAGTTTGGGGTATCGTGGGGGTGGAGTTTGGGGTATCGTGGGGGTGGAGTTTGGGGTATCGTGGGGGTGGAGTTTGGGGTATCGTGGGGGTGGGGTTTGGGTATCGTGGGGGTGGGGTTTAGGTATCGTGGGGGTGGGTTTGGGTATCGTGGGGCTGGGGTTTGGGGTATCGAGGGGGTGGAGTTTGGGGTATCGAGGGGGTTGGAAGCGGGGTATCGAGGAGGTGGATTTCGGGGTATTGAGGGGGTGGGTTTGGGTATCGAGGGGGTTGGAAGCGAGGTATCGAGGGGTTAGAGTTCGGGGTATTGAGGGGGTGGAGTTTGGGTATCGAGGAGGTTGGCAGCTGGGTATCGAGGGGGTGTATTTTGGGGTATCGGGGTGGAGTTTGGGGTATCGAGGTGGTTGGAAGCGGGGTATCGAGGGGGTGGAGTTCGGGTAGCGAGGGGGTGGAGTTCGGGTAGCGAGGGGTGGAGTTCGGGGTAGCGAGGGGGTGGAGTTCGGGGTAGCGAGGGGTGGAGTTCGGGGTAGCGAGGGGGTGGAGTTCGGGGTATCGAGGGGGTGGAGTTCGGGGTATCGAGGGGGTGGAGTTCGGGGGTATCGAGGGGGTGGAGTTCGGGGTATCGAGGGGGTGGAGTTCGGGTATCGAGGGGGTGGAGTTCGGGGTATCGAGGGGGTGGAGTTCGGGGTATCGAGGGGGTGGCGTTCGGTGGCGTTCGGGGTATCGAGGGGGTGGCGTTCGGGTATCGAGGGGGTGGCGTTCGGGGTATCGAGGGGGTGGAGTTCGGGGTATCGAGGGGGTGGAGTTCGGGGTATCGAGGGGGTGGGAATTTGGGTATCGAGGGGGTGGGAATTTGGGTATCGAGGGGGTGGAATTTGGGTATCGAGGGGGTGGGAATTTGGGTATCGAGGGGGTGGGAATTTGGGTATCGAGGGGGTGGGAATTTGGGAATCGAGGGGGTGGGGTTTGGGTTTCGAGGGGGTGGGGTTTGGGGTTTCGAGGGCGTGGAGTTCGGGGTATCGAGTGGGTGGGGTTTGGGGTATTGAGGGGGTGGGGTTTGGGGTATCGAGGTTGGGGTTTGGGGTATCGAGGGGGTGGAGTTCGGGGTATCGAGGGGGTTGGAAGCGGGGTATCGAGTGGGTGGAGTTTGGGGTATCGAGGGGGTTGGTATCGAGGGGGTGGAGTTCGGGGTATCGAGGGGTTGGAGTTCGGGGTATCGAGGGGGTTGGAAGCGGGGTATCGAGTGGGTGGAGTTTGGGGGTATCGAGGGGTTGGTATCGAGGGGGTGGAGTTCGGGGTATCGAGGGGTTGGAGTTCGGGGTATCGAGGGGGTGGAGTTTGGGGTATCGTGGGGGTGGAGTTTGGGGTATCGTGGGGGTGGAGTTTGGGGTATCGTGGGGGTGGAGTTTGGGGTATCGTGGGGGTGGAGTTTGGGGTATCGTGGGGGTGGGGTTTAGGGTATCGTGGGGGTGGGGTTTGGGGTATCGTGGGGCTGGGGTTTGGGGTATCGAGGGGGTGGAGTTTGGGGTATCGAGGGGGTTGGAAGCGGGGTATCGAGGAGGTGGATTTCGGGGTATTGAGGGGGTGGGGTTTGGGGTATCGAGGGGGTTGGAAGCGAGGTATCGAGGGGTTAGAGTTCGGGGTATTGAGGGGGTGGAGTTTGGGGTATCGAGGAGGTTGGCAGCTGGGTATCGAGGGGGTGTATTTTGGGGTATCGGGGTGGAGTTTGGGGTATCGAGGTGGTTGGAAGCGGGGTATCGAGGGGGTGGAGTTTGGGGTATCGAGGTGGTTGGAAGTGGGGTATCGAGGGGGTGGAGTTCGGGGTATCGAGGGGGTGGAGTTCGGGGTATCGAGGGGGTGGAGTTTGGGGTATCGAGGGGGTGGAGTTTGGGGTATCGAGGGGGTGGAGTTTGGGGTATCGAGGGGGTGGAGTTTGGGGTATCGAGGGGGTGGAGTTTGGGGTATCGAGGGGGTGGAGTTTGGGGTATCGAGGGGGTGGAGTTTGGGGTATCGAGGGGGTGGAGTTTGGGGTATCGAGGGGGCGGAGTTCGGGGTATCGAGGGGGCGGGGGTGTGGGGTATCGAGGGGGCGGGAGTGTGGGGTATCGTAGGGGGCGGGAGTGTGGGGTATCGAGGGGGCGGGAGTGTGGGGTATCGTAGGGGCGGGGTATTGAGGAGGCGGGGTCTCAGGGGGCAGGGTCTCGAGGGGGCGGGGTCTCGGGGGGCAGGGTCTCGAGGGGGTGGGGTCCGGGTCGAGCTCCCTCTGATGTCAGTGTCTCTCTCCCCGGGGAGAGTGTGGGGTATCGAGGGGGCGGAGTGTGGGGTATCGAGGGGGCGGGGGTGTGGGGTATCGAGGGGGCGGGGTCTCGGGGGGCAGGGTCTAGAGAGGGCGGGGTATCGAAGGGTCAGGGTATTGAGGAGGCGGGGTCTCAGGGGGCAGGGTCTCGAGAGGGCGGGGTCTCGGGGGGCAGGGTCTCGAGGGGGCGGGGTCTCGGGGGGCAGGGTCTCGAGGGGGTGGGGTCCGGGTCGAGCTCCCTCTGATGTCAGTGTCTCTCTCCCCGAAGCTGATCCAGATTGTGACCAACTACAGGAATGGCCACACAGGGCAGCTCTCTGCCATCACCGTCTTCCTCCTGTTCAGCGGCTCCCTGGCGAGAATCTTCACCTCAGTGCAGGTCAGTCTGATGGTCACTCATACCCTGCACCCAACCACACCACAACCTCCCGGGGTAGTGGGCCTGTGACCTTTGACCTTCAACCTTCAGAGGAATGTCAGTGTGGGGAGCATCCTGTGTGAGGGTCCTGCCCTGTCAAGGGGCACAGCAAGTTGGAAAGGCAAGGCCAACACCTCCCCCCTCTCCAACACCGTCCCCCCTCTCCAACACCGTCCCCCCTCCCCCCCTCTCCGACACCCTCCCCTCACTCCGACACCCTCCCCCCTTCCCCCTCTCCGACACCCTCCCCTCTCCTCCTCTCCCCCCCACCCCCTCCCCTTTCCCCCCGCTCCGACACCCTCCCCCTCCCCTTTCCCCCCCACCCCCCTCCCCCCTCTCCGACACCCTCCCCCTCCCCTTTCCCCCCGCTCCGACACCCTCCACCCTCCACCCTCTCTGATACCCTCCCCCCATCCGACACCCGCTCCGACACCCTCCCCCCTCTCCGACACCCTCCCCCCCCCCCCCCCGATACTCCCCCCCCTCCGATACCCTCCCTCCCGACCCTCCGATACCCTCCCCCCCCTCCGATACCTTCCCCCCCCCCTCCGATACCCCCCCCTCCGATACCCCCCCCCTCTCTGACACCCTCCCCCCCCCCCCCCCTCCAACAGCACAGCACAAGAACAGGCCCTTCAGCCCACTAGGTTGTGCTGATCATGAAACTAATCCCCTCTCTCTGCCCTCAGTCCATATCCCTCCATCCCTTACATATTCATGTGCTGATCTCCAAGCCCCATAAACGCCCCTGTCGTGTCTACCTCCACATTGTGTAAAAACACTTGCCCCTCATATCCTCCTTTGAACTTTCCCCCTCTCGCCTTAAACACATGGCCCCTAGCATGAGACATTTCAACTCTGTTTAAATAAAAGATTCTGACGGTCAGCCGTATCTGTGCACCTGATAATTTTATAGATTTCTATCAGGTCTCCCCCCAGCCTCCGCAGTTCCGTAGAATGTTTCGAGCCTCTCCTTCTAGCCCATGCCCTCTCATCCTGGGTAAACCTCTTCGGCACCTTCTCCAAGGGCTGCACGCCCTTCCTGTACTGTACTGATCAGAACTGAACGCAATACTCTTGCAGCGTCTCCGAACCAAAGTCGAATGAAGCTGCCAGATGACCTTTGTGGCTTGTGTTCCCTAGGAGACAGGCGACCTGCTGATGATTCTCACCTACCTGGTGGCATCTTCCTTCAACGGGGTCATTGCTGTCCAGGTGCTGTATTACTGGAGGGTGTCCGTGGAGAAAACCCGGAAAATGGATTAACCCCGGGATTACCGTGTCCCCACGGCCAGCGAAGGGGGAGGTGGTGGTGGGGACGCGTTTGTTACTGAACACATTCCGATTCGGGACCACCCCCCCCCCCCCCCCCCACACTCCCCAGCCCGGAGTGAGACGGCTGGTCGGTCAGGAGGAATGATGGTTTTGTGGGTGACCTGCACACCCAGGAGTGCTCGTGATTAAACCCGGTTGTGAATGAGCCTTTCTGTCGGTGATATTTCGCTCCCGGTTCTGCCCACCCCCTGCTCCGCCCCGATCACGCCTCTCCGTTGCCTGTGCCCGTTCCAGACTTGGGATCTTGCCATGCGGTTTGCAACGGAGCCATGACTGCACTTTGCAAAGTGCGCTGCAGCTGCTCTGGGGTCAGGGGGTCTGCTGCCCACACTGCCTGGGCACGCGGGGTTGTGGGCAAGGCACCAGTGATGCTCCAGCTGATGGTGCTCCCTGGAGAGCAGTGAGAGCTTCTCCCTGTGGGTACCCCTGCCTTCTGGGTTCACTCCCAGCCCCCCCCCCCCCCCGCATGGTCTGGGCAGGGCCTGGCTCCCTGAGCAAACAGGTCATCAGCCACAGACATGTCCAACTCTCGATGCCAGCCTGGAGCTGTGCTGAGTCTAACCCCATGCTGCGGACTGACAGGTTAGCACTTGTTTTCCTTCGAGGTATTTCAGTGAGGCAGGCTGGTTACCAACAGTTAAAGCTGGCATTATGGCTGTCACCATTGAGGCCAGGTTTATTCATTGGGACTGAAATATTACATCCCTGTAATGTCTTTGTGGTTTTTATTTCACCTGTCCCACACTCGTACAAACCCCTCAATTAGGTTCCAGTCTGTAACTCCCTCCCAGGGAGCTGTTATTCTGTATATAAACCACCCTGAGCCCCTCGATTAGATTCCAGTCTGTAACTCGCTCCTTGGGAGCTGTTATTCTGTATATAAACCATCCCACGCCCCTCGATTAGATTCCAGTCTGTAACTCCCTCCCGGGGAGCTGTTATTCTGTATATAAACCATCCCACGCCCCTCGATTAGATTCCAGTCTGTAACTCCCTCCCGGGGGGGGCTGTTATTCTGTATATAAACCACCCTGAACCCCTCGGTTAAGTTCCAGTCTGTAACTCCCTCCCGGGGAGCTGTTATTCTGTATATAAACCACCCTGAACCCCTCGATTAGATTCCAGTCTGTAACTCCCTCCCGGGGAGCTGTTATTCTGTATATAGACCACCCTGAACCCCTCGGTTAAGTTCCAGTCTGTAACTCCCTCCCGGGGAGCTGTTATTCTGTATATAAACCACCCTGAGCCCCTCGGTTAAGTTCCAGTCTGTAACTCCCTCCCGGGGAGCTGTTATTCTGTATATAGACCACCCTGAACCCCTCGGTTAATTTACAGTCTGTAACTCCCTCTCGGGGTGGGTAACGTTGTGTTCCCTTTCCTGATGGTTTGCAGTCCCTGTGTGTTCGCCTTCTGTTCTGGGCTGTGAAATTCAAGGTGAAATGCATTGTACTGAATGGTGCCCCGGGTGGGCACGATGGGTGGAATGGCCTGCTGCTGTACCTCTCATTCTGAACCTCAGTGGGGACAGGACTGAGCTTTCTGTCATTCAATAACCCCTTCCGTCCCACATCAGCAGGGTGGGTGGGTGGTTTATATACACTGAGAAAACACAGACTGGTCTGGTTCAGGAGGGCTGTGACCGCGAGCGACATGGTCCGTGTCTCCGAGCCAAGTGATATCTGCAAATGGATCCATTCCTGAGTGGAAGCAGCTCCTGAAGGAAATGGCCAAGGTAACTTCACAGGAATTCATCAACCACCCCCCCCCGCCCCCCCACCCTACCTCCCAATCCCAAAACTATCCGAGCTAGCTGGAATGTTAGCTCAGCTGTGTGAAAAAGCAGGCTATTTGGCCCATCGAGCCTGTTCCCCCCCCATTCATTGGCGTCGTGGCTGTTGTGACCATTCCTGACCTCCACTATACCTGCCTTTTGCCCATAACCCTTGATCCCCCTTCCTATCTCTATGTACTCCATGACTAGCCTCCACAGCACTCAGTGGTCAAGAATTCCCCACGTTCACTCCCCTCAGAGAGAAGAAATTCCTCCCCATCTCTGTCTTCCATTTCAGTGAAAACAAACCCAGTATCTCTGTAACCCCCTCCAGCCCCTACACCCCCTCCAGCCCCTACACCCCCTCCCTATCTCTGTAACCCCCTCCAGCCTCTACACCCCCCTCCCTATCTCTGTAACCCCCTCCAGCCCCTACACCCCCTCCCTATCTCTGTAACCCCCTCCAGCCCCTACACCCCCCTCCCTATCTCTGTAACCCCCTCCAGCCCCTACACCCCCTCCCTATCTCTGTAACCCCCCTCCAGCCCCTACACCCCCCTCCCTATCTCTGTAACCCCCTCCAGCCCCTACACCCCCTCCCTATCTCTGTAACCCCCTCCAGCCCCTACACCCCCTCCCTATCTCTGTAACCCCCTCCAGCCCCTACACCCCTCCCTATCTCTGTAGCCCTCTCCAGCCCCTACACCCCCTCCCTATCTCTGTAACCCCCTCCAGCCCCACTCCCCCTCCCTATCTCTGTAACCCCCTCCAGCCCCTACACCCCCTCCCTATCTCTGTAACCCCGTCCAGCCCCTACACCCCTCCCTATCTCTGTAGCCCTCTCCAGCCCCTACACCCCCTCCCTATCTCTGTAACCCCCTCCAGCCCACACCCCATCCCTATCTCTGTAACCCCCTCCAGCCCCTACACCCCCTCCCTATCTCTGTAACCTCCTCCAGCCCCTACACCCCCTCCCTATCTCTGTAACCCCCTCCAGCCCCACACCCCCTCCCTATCTCTGTAACCCCCTCCAGCCCCTACACCCCCTCCCTATCTCTGTAACCCCCTCCAGCCCCTACACCCCCTCCCTATCTCTGTAGCCCTCTCCAGCCCCTACACCCCCTCCCTATCTCTGTAACCCCCTCCAGCCCCTACACCCCTCCCTATCTCTGTAACCCCCTCCAGCCCCACACCCCCTCCCTATCTCTGTAACCCCCTCCAGCCCCTACACCCCCTCCCTATCTCTGTAACCCCCTCCAGCCCCTACACCCCCTCCCTATCTCTGTAACCTCCTCCAGCCCCTACACCCCCTCCCTATCACTGTAACCCCCTCCAGCCCCTACACCCCTCCCTATCTCTGTAGCCCTCTCCAGCCCCTACACCCCCCCTCCCTATCTCTGTAACCCCCTCCAGCCCCACACCCCCTCCCTATCTCTGTAACCCCCTCCAGCCCCTACACCCCCTCCCTATCTCTGTAACCCCCTCCAGCCCCACACCCCCTCCCTATCTCTGTAACCCCCTCCAGCCCCTACACCCCCCTCCCTATCTCTGTAACCCCCCTCCAGCCCCTACACCCCCTCCCTATCTCTGTAACCCCCTCCAGCCCCACACCCCCTCCCTATCTCTGTAACCCCCTCCAGCCCCTACACCCCCTCCCTATCTCTGTGGCTGCTTGTTTAGTCTGATCTGACTGTTCCTGGGACATGGTCTGATATGAGCAGTGTGAAACCTGGTCTCTGGGTGGCAGTGTAACCTCACTCACAGTCACTGCCATCCCACTGTACGGGGCCTGAATGTTCAGGTGACTGTGTCTGTGGTGGCTCGTCCCCACCTCCCTCTTTCCTTCCCACACACTCCTAGACCTTTTTAACCTTGTGGGTATTTATCCGATTCTCCCTTTTGGAGGTTCCCGATGCAATCACTGACTTCCAGATTACTGAGCTAACACCGCTCTCCCCCTCAGCACCTTTCCCAGACTCTCTTAATCCAACTCTCTCCCATTCCCTCTCCTCTGCCATGGGGGACAGTATCTCCTGATTTACCCACTTGGTCTCGACTCCGAGAGATGAGCACCCATCAGGAATACTCGGCACAGACTTTGTCAGAGGAAATCATGTTAAAGAAATGGGATTGAGTTTTCCGAGGAGTGGACAGGATGTGTAGATGAGGGGAGTGCAGTGGATGTAGTCTACATGGACTTCAGGAATAGGGTCTTACACGGGAGACTCCCTCAGCACTGACCCTCTGACAGTGCGGCGCTCCCTCAGCACTGACCCTCTGACAGTGCGGCGCTCCCTCAGCACTGACCCTCTGACAGTGCGGCGCTCCCTCAGCACTGACCCTCCGACAGTGCGGCGCTCCCTCAGCACTGACCCTCCGACAGTGCGGCGCTCCCTCAGCACTGACCCTCCGACAGTGCGGCGCTCCCTCAGCACTGACCCTCCGACAGTGCGGCGCTCCCTCAGCACTGACCCTCCGACAGTGCGGCGCTCCCTCAGCACTGACCCTCCGACAGTGCGGCGCTCCCTCAGCACTGACCCTCCGACAGTGCGGCGCTCCCTCAGCACTGACCCTCCGACAGTGCGGCGCTCCCTCAGCACTGACCCTCCGACAGTGCGGCGCTCCCTCAGCACTGACCCTCCGACAGTGCGGCGCTCCCTCAGCACTGACCCTCCGACAGTGCCGCATTCCCTCAGCACTGACCCTCCGACAGTGCAGCATTCCCTCAGCACTGTCCCTCCGACAGTGCTCACTCCCTCAGCACTGACCCTCCGACAGTGCCCACTCCCTCAGCACTGACCCTCCGACAGTGTGACGCTCCCTCAGCACTGACTCTCCGACAGTGCGGCATTTCCTCAGCACTGTCCCTCCGACAGTGCGGCACTCCCTCTGCACTGACCCTCCGACAGTGCGGCACTCCCTCAGCACTGACCCTCCGACAGTGTGGCACTCCCTCAGCACTGACCCTCCCGACAGTGCACACTCCCTCTGCACTGACCCTCCGACAGTGCGGCGCTCCCTCAGCACTGACCCTCCGACAGTGCGGCGCTCCCTCAGCACTGACCCTCCGACAGTGCGGCGCTCACTCAGCAACTGACTCTCCGACAGTGCTCACTCCCTCAGCACTGACCCTCTGAACATACTGACAATAGCAGAGTTATTGCAGGTTATGAGAGCACTACACTTTGTAAATTGACAGAAGTGGCAAATAAAATGAGTTTCCTTAATACAGGAAAGAGGGGTTTAAGTCTCTGAGTGTTCCACCTCCCACCCTCCCACCTTCCCCCACCCACCCACCCACCTCATACCCGCAATCTATGGTGGGAGGGACAGGAATAATTGTCACAGTGTGCTGCTGGAGTCCGGTCTGTGGACCCTGATAGTCGGTGCTGTAACCTACAGCTTGGTGTGATCGAGCCAGGCCTGAGAGGAGGGGATTGCTGGCTCCTTATTCACTTAGTGGGTCACTGGCTAGAGATAATGACTGGGATTGTCTCTGGCAGCCCCTGCACCGTTCCCCGCCCACACTCGCCTGCTTCCAGCTGAATATCTATTCACTCGTCCCGAATATTAATTTACTCCTGCCCCGCCATCAGCTGCCTCACCTTCATGGAAGCTTCCTCTGCAGCCACACTCTGCCTGAGGTTAATCCCCTCACATACCTGAGCTGTATCTTAGCAACACGTGTTGGGAGAGAGGACTCAGCCTGTTCCCACAGGCCGCTCCCCGGTCAGTGACGGCAAATTCAAACTCCCCTGGGCCTCGCACCCCGCCCCCACCCCTCCACCCCACTCTGTCTCTCACACACGCACACACACAGCCCACCCACTGGGTCAGTACGGATGGGCCGAATCTCTGCTGAGCAGGCCCCAGGCCAAGGTGCGGCCTACTGCTCCCTCATGGGCATGGCCATCGCTGCCAGCATGACAGGAAGGGGCTCCGAAGCTTGCAGGGGGCTGCTCAGCTGGGTGAGGCAACACGCATGTGAATCTCTGTCTCACTGTCTGCAGGAAACAAGGGGGCATTAATCTCTGTGTATCAGCCTCAACATGTAACTGCCTGATTCCAACTTTCAAACATGTTCCCCCCAAATCCCCCCTCACTCTCTCTCACTCACTCTCACTCTTCACCACCCCTGACCTTTCTGTGGCTATCTCTCCTCTCTCTCTCTCCCCCCTACTCTCTCTCTCTCCCCCCTACTCTCTCTCTCCCCCCTACTCTCTCTCTCCCCCCTACTCTCTCTCTCCCCCCCTACTCTCTCTCTCCCCCCCTACTCTCTCTCTCCCCCCCTACTCTCTCTCTCCCCCCCCCACTCTCTCTCCCCCCCCCCACTCTCTCTCTCCCCCCCCACTCTCTCTCTCCCCCCCCACTCTCTCTCCCCCCCCACTCTCTCTCTCCCCCCCCACTCTCTCTCTCCCCCCCACTCTCTCTCTCCCCCCCACTCTCTCTCCCCCCCCACTCTCTCTCCCCCCCCACTCTCTCTCCCCCCCCACTCTCTCTCCCCCCCCACTCTCTCTCCCCCCCCCACTCTCTCTCCCCCCCCCACCTCTCTCTCCCCCCCCCACTCTCTCTCCCCCCCACTCTCTCTCCCCCCCCACTCTCTCTCTCCCCCCCCACTCTCTCTCTCCCCCCCCACTCTCTCTCTCCCCCCCCACTCTCTCTCTCCCCCCCCACTCTCTCTCTCTCCCCCCCACTCTCTCTCTCTCCCCCCCCACTCTCTCTCTCTCCCCCCCCACTCTCTCTCTCTCCCCCCCCACTCTCTCTCTCTCCCCCCCCACTCTCTCTCTCTCCCCCCCCACTCTCTCTCTCCCCCCCCACTCTCTCTCTCCCCCCCCACTCTCTCTCTCCCCCCCCCACTCTCTCTCTCTCCCCCCCACTCTCTCTCTCTCCCCCCACTCTCTCTCTCTCCCCCCCACTCTCTCTCTCTCTCTCCCCCACTCTCTCTCTCTCCCCCCACTCTCTCTCTCTCTCCCCCCACTCTCTCTCTCTCTCCCCCCCACTCTCTCTCTCTCCCCCCACTCTCTCTCTCTCCCCCCACTCTCTCTCTCTCCCCCCACTCTCTCTCTCTCCCCCCACTCTCTCTCTCTCCCCCCACTCTCTCTCTCTCCCCCCACTCTCTCTCTCTCCCCCCACTCTCTCTCTCTCCCCCCACTCTCTCTCTCTCCCCCCACTCTCTCTCTCTCCCCCCACTCTCTCTCTCTCCCCCCCACTCTCTCTCTCTCCCCCACTCTCTCTCTCTCCCCCCACTCTCTCTCTCTCCCCCCACTCTCTCTCTCTCCCCCCACTCTCTCTCTCTCCCCCCACTCTCTCTCTCTCCCCCCACTCTCTCTCTCTCCCCCCACTCTCTCTCTCTCTCCCCCCACTCTCTCTCTCTCTCCCCCCACTCTCTCTCTCTCTCCCCCCACTCTCTCTCTCTCTCCCCCCACCTCTCTCTCTCTCTCCCCCACTCTCTCTCTCTCTCCCCCTGCCTGTCTCTTTCTGTCTCTCTCTCTCCCCCCACTCTCTCTCTCTCTCCCCCCACTCTCTCTCTCTCCCCCCACTCTCTCTCTCTCTCCCCCTGCCTGTCTCTTTCTGTCTCTCTCTCTCCCCCCTCTCTCCCTCTCTCTCTCTCTCCCCCTCTCTCTCTCTGCTCTCCCCGTCTGCCTGTCTCTCTCTCTCTTTCCCCCACCCCGGTCTCTCTCTCCCCGCCTGTCTCTCTCTCCCCGCTGTCTCTCTCTTTCTCTCCTCCCCCCATATTAATAATGACCAGGAAAGCTGTGTCCAGCCAGCCAAGGCCTTCCTCCAGTAGCCTGTTATGTTCCCAGCTCCGGGGTTGTGGGATCTGTCAGACCTACCTAAAAGTTTTCGGGAAAAAGATACAAACTTATCCCGATATGGAACACAGCCAGAAAAAAAACTGTTAAAGAGTGAGCAACAGCAGGACATTACCCAACGTGGTGAGGATCCAGTAATTCCAGCTTGGAAACATTAACCCTCCACTTCAGGAAAGCACACTTTAAAAGCCAATTTGGTTACTTCAGCCAGTGCACTCTCTTGACTGGTAACTATTTTCCTCAGAAAAGATTTACAAGGATGTTGCCAGGGTTGGAGGATCTGAGCTACAGGGAGAGGCTGAACAGGCTGGGGCTGTTTTCCCTGGAGCGTCGGAGGCTGAGGGGTGACCTTATAGAGGTTTACAAAATTATGAGGGACATGGATAGGATAAATAGGCAAAGTCTTTTCCCTGGGGTGGGGGAGTCCAGAACTAGAGGGCATAGGTTTAGGGTGAAAGGGGAAAGATATAAAAGAGAGCTAAGGGGTAACCTTTTCACACAGAGGGTGGTGCATGTATGGAATGAGCTGCCAGAGGAAGTGGTGGAGGCTGGTACAATTACAACATTTAAGAGGCATTTGGATGGGTATATGAATAGGAAGGGTTTGGAGGGATATGGGCCGGGTGCTGGCAGGTGGGACTAGATTAGGTTAGGGTATCTGGTCGGCATGGACGGGTTGGACCGAAGGGTCTGTTTCCGTGCTGTACGTCTCTGTGACTCTGTGGAGTTTGCATGTTCTCCTCGTGGATTGGCCACGGGAAATTGTCCCGTAGTGCCCAGGGATGTGCAGGTTAGGGTGGATTGGCCATGGGAAATTGTCCCGTAGTGCCCAGGGATGTGCAGGTTAGGGTGGATTGGCCATGGGAAATTGTCCCGTAGTGCCCAGGGATGTGCAGGTTAGGGTGGATTGGCCATGGGAAATTGTCCCATAGTGTCCAGGGATGTGCAGGTTAGGGTGGATTGGCCATGGGAAATTGTCCCGTAGTGCCCAGGGATGTGCAGGTTAGGGTGGATTGGCCATGGGAAATTGTCCCGTAGTGCCCAGGGATGTGCAGGTTAGGGTGGATGGCCATGGGAAATTGTCCCATAATGCCCAGGGATGTGCAGGTTAGGGTGGATTGGCCATGGGAAATTGTCCCATAATGCCCAGGGATGTGCAGGTTAGGGTGGATTGGCCATGGGAAATTGTCCCATAGTGCCCAGGGATGTGCAGGTTCGGGTGGATTGGCCATGGGAAATTGTCCCATAGTGCCCAGGGATGTGCAGGTTCGGGTGGATTGGCCATGGGAAATTGTCCCATAGTGCCCAGGGATGTGCAGGTTAGGGTGGATTGGCCATGGGAAATTGTCCCATAGTGCCCAGGGATGTGCAGGTTAGGGTGGATTGGCCATGGGAAATTGTCCCATAGTGCCCAGGGATGTGTAGGTTAGGGTGGATTGGCCATGGGAAATTGTCCCATAGTGCCCAGGGATGTGCAGGTTAGGGTGGCTTGGCCATGGGAAATTGTCCCATAGTGCCCAGGGATGTGCAGGTTCGGGTGGCTTGGCCATGGGAAATTGTCCCATAGTGCCCAGGGATGTGCAGGTTAGGGTGGATTGGCCATGGGAAATTGTCCCATAGTGCCCAGGGATGTGCAGGTTAGGGTGGGTTGGCTGTGGGAAATGTAAGGTTACAGGGATAAGGTGGGTGTGGGTGGGATGCTTTTCAGAGGGTCAGTGTGGACTCGATGGGCCGAAGCCTGGTTGGCATGGACGGGTTGGAGCGAAGCGTCTGTTTCTGTGCTGTACATCTCCATGACTCTATGACCTGTTCCCACACTGTGTGGATTCTATGAAAGAGATTGCGTTACGTGGAATGGCTACATCAGAAAATACAAAGTGCAAGCAGTCCATCTGGATTGCCAGCAGGTTCTGTTCTGGAGTTGACTTTGCTTTTTTTTAATCAAAACAGTGAAGGGGAGGGTAGGGACTAAATCAAAATAGAGTTGGAGGGGGAAATGATGCACTCCACTCCCTGCGGAGCCCACCTCTCCCTGAACAACTCCAGGGTGTTGGTGGACACCGCGTGCTCCTTCTCCAAGGACACCCGGGCCCTAACGTAACCGCGGAAGAGGGGCAGGCAGTCGGCCCTAACGACCCCCTCCACGGCCCGTTGCCTGGACCTGTTAATGGCCAGTTTGGCCAGGCCCAGGAACAGACCCACGAGGAGGTATCAGACCTGCCCTCCCTCCTCCATACCGAGTGCCCAAAGATCAGGAGCGTAGGACTGAAGTGCAGCCAAAAACAGAGGAGAAGGTTATTCAGAAAATCAAAAAGGGAGTGCAAACGCCCACACCCAATATACACGTGGTCCACGGACTCCACAGCACCACAGAACAAGCAGTTGGGCTGGGAGTCCGTGAACCACCGCAATCTGCAGTTGCAGGGGACTGCTGCGTGCAGCACCCTCCACCCCAGATCCCCGAGAGAAAGGGGGAGGACTCCCGCGTAGAGAGCCCTCCACTGGGGATCCCCACCGCCCGGTGGAAAATGGGCACGCCAAGGCGTGTCCGGACGGTGGATGAGGGAGAAGAGGTGGACGGTGTGCAGCAGCAGTCGATACAGGGCCTTCCTTTTCACATCCCTAAATGAAACAAAATTAATATTTTGGAGGCGGCTCAGGTTGTGGGGCACAGGCTCCCGCGGGAAGTACGGGACCTTGGGGCCAATGTGAAATTCCGTCCGGGCTGGGGTGAGCGTGGACGGGATCCCACCGCACACCTGAGCGTCCTCCAACTGGTGCACGACGTCGGGTCCGAGCACCGCTGTTTTAAGGCGTTGACTTTGCTTTATGGTGTGTCCCGATGTGTGAATGAAACACCAGACAACAGAAAGCAGCAGTCCCTAAGGACAGGAAATGTTTTATTCAATGCCAGACCTTGTCAAGATTAATACCATGTATGGGATCAAGTCAGTGAGTCTGCGTGGTGGCTGGATGGAGGTTGGAAGTCTAGTGAGACTCATGGTGTGGACAATGCCGCACTGGATCCTGTCACTGTCGGTGTGCCGGACTGGGGCAGCGAAGAGTTAATGTCAGAGCTGAAATGTTGAAAAGGTGACCCAGGGAGTTTCGGGTCAGGTGGTCCCCGGGCAGAACCGTGCGTGGGTGAGATTTCACCAGCACAGGGTGTGGAAACAGTTGCAGCTTTCTGACTGCCCCTGCAGCGAGAATTTCTCTTTCGGGTGTGAACACAAGCACGTAAGTTCATTCTTGACTCGAAACATTGCACCCCACCCACAGCTTTCATAATGCCCTGCCCTCTCCCTGCAACCTTACACACACACACACACACACACACACACACACTGACTCTCACTGGGGTACAGTCCCACACACAGACACACACACACACACACTGACTCTCACTGGGTACAGTCACACACACACACACTGACTCTCACTGGGGTACAGTCCCACACACACACACACTGACTCTCACTGGGTACAGTCACACACACAGACACTGACTCTCACTGGGGTACAGTCCCACACACACACACACACACACTGACTCTCACTGGGGTACAGTCCCACACACACACACACACACTGACTCTCACTGGGGTACAGGCCCACACACACACACTGACTCTCACTGGGGTACAGTCCCACACACACACACACACACTGACTCTCACTGGGGTACAATCCCACACACACACACACACTGACTCTCACTGGGGTACAGTCCCACACACACACACACTGACTCTCACTGGGGTACAGTCCCACACACACACACACTGACTCTCACTGGGGTACAGTCCCACACACACACACACACACTGACTCTCACTGGGGTACAGTCCCACACACACACACTGACTCTCACTGGGGTACAGTCCCACACACACACACTGACTCTCACTGGGGTACAGTCTCCCTCCCTCCCCTCCCCCCCCACACACACACACTGACTCTCACTGGGGTACAGTCCCACACACACACACACTGACTCTCACTGGGGTACAGTCCCACACACACACACACACACTGACTCTCACTGGGGTACAGTCCCACACACACACATACTGACTCTCACTGGGGTACAGTCCCACACACACACATACTGACTCTCACTGGGGTACAGGCCCACACACACACACACTGACTCTCACTGGGGTACAGGCCCATACACTGACACTCACTGGGGTACAGGCCCACACACACACACTGTCTCTCTCTGGGGTACAGTTCCCCCCACCCCCACACACACACACAGACTTTCACTGGGGTACAGTCCCACACACACACACTCTCACTGGGCTACAGTCCCAAACACACATACACACTCTCCATGGTCTACAGTCCCACACACACACACCCAGACTCTCACTGGGGTACAGTCCCACACACACTGACACTCCCTGGGGTACAGTCCCACATGCACACACGCTTACTCTCACTGGGTTACAGTCACACACACGCTTACTCTCACTGGGGTACAGTCACACACACCCTTACTCTCACTGGGGTATAGTCACACATACACACACTGACTCTCGCTGGGGGACAGTCCCACACTCTCTCACACACACACTCACTGGAGTACAGTCCCACACACACACACTGACCCTCACTGGGGTACAGTCACACACACACACTGACTCTCACTGGGGTACAGTCCCACACACAGACACTCACTGGGGTACAGTCTCACACACACATACACAAGACTCTCACTGGGCTACAGTTCCTCCCCACTGACGTTCCTGATCGTTGACGTTCCTCCCCACTGACGTTCCTGATCGTTGACGTTCCTCCCCACTGACGTTCCTCCCCACTGACGTTCCTCCCCACTGACGTTCCTGATCACTGGCGTTCCTGATCGCTGACGTTCCTGATCACTGACGTTCCTGATCGTTGACGTTCCTCCCCACTGACGTTCCTCCCCACTGACGTTCCTGATCGTTGACGTTCCTCCCCACTGACGTTCCTCCCCACTGACGTTCCTGATCGTTGACGTTCCTCCCCACTGACGTTCCTGATCACTGACGTTCCTCCCCACTGACGTTCCTGATCGTTGACGTCCCTCCCCGCTGACGTCCCTCCCCGCTGACGTCCCTCCCCGCTGACGTCCCTGATCACTGACGTCCCTGATCACTGACGTTCCTCATCTCTAGAACTATTGTTGTAAATTGGTTGCAAATGCCGCCACCTGTCTAACTATCTGGAAATCCTATAATCTCTGTTTTGGATATTTACAATGTTTGGGTCTCTCTGGATAGAAAATTCTGAAGATTTGCCACAATGGGAGTGAAGAAATGTTCCCCTCAGCTCCGTCCGAAACCGCCTGGCCTTATTCTAAGGCTATGTCCCTGAGATTTTTGATTTGTTCTTTTGCACTTAGTGAGAGTGTTGCTGAACAAAGAGACCTTGGAGTGCAGGTTCATAGCTCCTTGAAAGTGGAGTATTGAGTACAGATGTCCTGAAGAAGGGCTTATGCCCGAAATGTCGATTCTCCTGTTCCTTGGATGCTGCCTGACCTGCTGCGCTTTTCCAGCAACACATTTTCAGTACAGGAGTTGGGAGGTCATGTTGTGGCTGTACAGGACATTGGTTAGGCCACTGTTGGAATATTGTGTGCAATTCTAGTCTCCTTCCTATCAGAAAGATGTTGTGAAACTTGAAAGGGTTCAGAAAAGATTTACAAGGATGTTGCCAGGGTTGGAGGGTTTGAGCTACAGGGAGAGGCTGAACAGGCTGGGGCTGTTTTCCCTGGAGCGTCGGAGGCTGAGGGGTGACCTTATAGAGGTTTACAAAATCATGAGAGGAGAAAGTGAGGTCTGCAGATGCTGGAGATCAGAGATGGAAATGTGTTGCTGGAAAAGCGCAGCAGGTCAGGCAGCATCTAGGGAACAGGAGAATCGACGTTTCGGGCATTCCTGAAGAAGGGCTAATGCCCGAAACGTCGATTCTCCTGTTCCCTAGATGCTACCTGACCTGCTGCGCTTTTCCAGCAACACAAAATCATGAGAGGGGCATGGATAAGGTAAATAGACAAAGTCTTTTCCCTGGGGTGGGGGAGTCCAGAACTAGAGGGCATAGGTTTAGGGTGAGAGGG
This sequence comes from Chiloscyllium plagiosum, assembly GCF_037043375.1. NCBI lineage: Eukaryota > Metazoa > Chordata > Chondrichthyes > Orectolobiformes > Hemiscylliidae > Chiloscyllium > Chiloscyllium plagiosum. Next base: position 4,283,096 of record NW_028270182.1, read on the forward strand.
GAAAGATATAAAAGAGACCTAAGGGGCAACGTTTTCACACAGAGGGTGGTATGTGTATGGAATGAGCTGCCAGAGGAAGTGGTGGAGGCTGGTACAATTGCAACATTTAAAAGGCATTTGGATGGGTATATGAATAGGAAGGGTTTGGAGGGATATGGGCCGGGTGCTGGCAGGTGGGACTAGATGAGGTTGGGATATCTGGTCAGCGTGGATGGGTTGGGCCGAAGGGTCTGTTTCCGTGCTGTATAACTCCTGTCAGATTGGATGTGGATGTGACTGGTCAGGCTGGGGTTAGTTGTCCATTGGCAGCTGAGAGTCAGCCACATTCGGCTGTGGGTCTGGAGTCACGTGGGCCAGACAAGGTAAGATTTCCTTCCCTGAAAGAACCAGATGGCTTTTCCCGAAAATTGTCAACAGTCTCATGACTCTTAAGCCATTTAATTCAAATCTCACTCTTGGGGTTCAAACCGAGATCGCCAGAACATCAGCTGGATCTCTGCATTAATAATCTGCTGATAATATCACTGAGCCATTGCCTGTCCTGTTCATCGACAATGAGATCATCTCTCCTTCAAAACCCCAGTGAATACAGGCACAGTCTCCTCAATACCTCTTCATTGGCTAGTCCTGCTATGATGAAGAGCTCTTCCAAATGGGCTAGTCCAGGCACATTGGGTTGAATGGCCTCATTATTCCCTGGATCGTTGAGTAAGATGTATTTTGGAGGATTCCTGAACAGTAGAGACAACGTCAGCTTTACTCCCGGGATGCACTTTCCCTTTAAGTGTTTTAATAGCCGGGTCATTTCCGTATCCCATTTACTTTTACAAGGTATGGAATAGTCCCTAATCTGGTAATTGCTTCTTAGAGTCTAGACACTGCAAGTAGGACTCCCTGTTCCCTCAGGCTGCTGTAAAATATAGCCTTTCCAAATTACAGGAACACACAACTTCTTGTGAGCAAATCAGACACACCAGGTGTTAGCAGGGGCGTGCATGCTCTCTCTCTCTCTTTTCACCCCACCACTACATCAATCTCCCCCCCCCCCCATCTCTTACCCACTTCCTCAATATCTGGCTCTCTCCCGCTCTCTCTCTTTCCCCTTTCCTCAATCTCCCCCTCTCTCTTCCTCCCCTCCCTCCTCCCTCAATCTCCCCCTCTCTCTTCCTCTTGTCCCTCCTTCCTCAATCTAACTCCCTCCCTCCTACTTCCCTCTTCCTCAATCTTTCTCCTTTCTTACATCTCTCTGTCTCCCCTCCTCTCTGTTTCTATCTACATCCCTCTCTCTTCCTCTGTTTCTCACTCTGATCTCTCTCTCTCTCTCTCTTCCACCCCACCCCCCTCCCCCGGTCTGTCTCTATCTCTCTGTCCCTGCCTCAGTCCCTGCCCCTGCCCCTGCCCCTGTCCCTTTCCCTGTCCCTGTCCCTGCCTCCGTCCCTGTCCCTGCCTCCGTCCCTGTCCCTGCCTCAGTCTCTGTCCCTGTCCCTGTCCCTGCCTCAGTCTCTGTCCCTGTCCCTGTCCCTGCCTAACTGACTTTCTGTCTCGCCCTCTTTCTGTCTTTGTCTTCCCAGTGCTGTCTGTATCTCTCAGTTCCTGCCTCTAATGCACTTTCTCCCCATTTCTCTCTCTCTCCTAACTGACTCTGTCTCTCTCTATCACTCTCTCTCTCTCTCAGCCTCCCTCTCTGTCTCTGCAGCGCTCTCTCTCTCTCCCCCTGTGAGTCCGATGGTTGTGGAGTTAAGGCCCCATTCCTGAGACCTATGCCCCATAGCCCAGATGGTGGATTGGCCATAGGGAAATTGTCCCATAGTGCCCAGGGATGTGCAGGTTAGGGTGGATTGGCCATAGGGAAATTGTCCCATAGTGCCCAGGGATGAGCAGGTTAGGGTGGATTGGCCGTGGATAAATGTAGAGTAATAGGGGAGTGGGTTTGAGTGGGATACTCTTCAGAGGGTTATTATGGACTTGTTGGGTCGAAGGGCCTGTTTCCACACGGTGGGGATTCTCACCTATTTTAAAGCACCCCCTTGCTCTATCCCCGGCTCCCCCCCCCCCCCCCCCGTGTCCCCCTTCTCTCTCCCCCACCCTTTCTCCCCCCTCCCTCTTTCCCGCCTCCCCTTCTCTCCGTTCCACTCTTCTCTCCCTCCCCCTCTCCTCTTCCCTTCCCTCTCTCCCTCTCTCTCTCTCTCTTTCTCTCTCCCTCCCCCTCCCCCTCCCTCTCCCTCTCCCTCCCCCTCCCCCTCCCCCTCCCCCTCCCCCTCCCCATCCCCCTCACTCTCACTCTCACCCTCCCCCTCCCTCCCTCCCCCTCTCCCTCCCCCTCTCCCTCCCCCCTCTCCCTCCCCCCTCTCCCTCCCCCCTCTCCCTCCCCCCCTCCCTCCCCCCTCTCCCTCCCCCCTCTCCCTCCCCTCTCTCCCTCCCCTCTCTCCCTCCCCTCTCTC